>NW_025900563.1:0-19789 GCF_022539505.1 Lolium rigidum | reverse complement strand
TGTGGTGACCCGGCATACCGCTTGCATGGTGTAGTATGCAAGTCTGATATAACACCAATGAAACACCGTTTCACTAGTATTATATCGCTCGAGTGGTACAAACGAGAAACATATGCGGGTCCAAGGCATGTCTATAGAATTACAACACATGACTCTTTACAAAAGATCCACACAGCCTCCTACTTTACAATGAGGTAAATCTGCAAATAAACTCCAGAAGAACGACTCGTAGTCTAATCCTATCACGAACTCTATTTGTAGAGTATTTAACTAGCTACAGAGGCTATGAATAGATTCTAGCTAAATAGGAGCTAGGTTTAGGAAGCTAGTTCCCTTCTCTCTACTTAATCTAGGTTTTCTCCATGGTGGATGTGGTATATGACTCTTCCGGCAGGTTCTTGTCTCCTTGAAGTAGTTGTTGACTCCTCGGTCTTCGAGTTGTGCTTGGAGATCCTCCTTCGATGGCCTCCATATCTAAGCGGGGATTTAAGAGTGGGATGAGTACGAGCGTACTCAACAAGTTCATTATAGGAAAGAGGTGTTTAATGCACTAGCTACGGCATTAGACCAGAAAGTCTAATACCAATGCAGGTTTTCATAACCATTTCTTCAAAAGGTTGCTTTTATTCAGAAGAACTATGTCCGTCAGCCTTCACCGGTTTACTAGAACTTCATGGAGCTCCTTTCCGGCAGCGTTCGCGGTTCCATATCCGGAACAAGGAGTGACAGGTCACGGTTCTTTACACTCTGCGAGAGGTGTGTTGCTTTACCCATAAGAGATCTTAACCTTGGTGCCAACCGGGCATGATCTTCCCGTCCACACTTCCTATGGTGTGAGGCCCGGTATAAGGTCTAGCCAATCATGTTCCTCCGCTACCTCGAACACCCACCCGTTGTTGCATGCGCCGACCACGGGTCCACGTCGGTCCCATTATTCCCGTAGATTTCAAGGTGGACCCCGACCACGACAACAGTGTTGGGCTCTACCATACACTCCTACGCCGGTGGCTGCAACCCATCATAGACCGCAATACCGTGGGGACTTGAGGACTCCCCAGCCTCACCGCTTGCTCCTTCGGGCGACAAGTGTACTACGGACAATGCCGTGGGGACTTAGGACTCCCCATCCTCACCGCTTGCCCCCTTGGATTACAAGTGTACTACGGTAAAGCGCATCCGTTGATGAACGAGAGGTGGAAACACTTTTGACTACTCCGTCCCACTCCGGATCTTATGGTTAACACGGGTATTACGGCACAAGAATCACTGGCGACATTTGTTGTTTAATCCTAGATGGATATAAACCCGTGCAATGGAACCTCCACCATATCAACACAATCCATGGTTCCATTGCCCACCACATAGTCATATTCATAGTTATGAAAGTAGTGGTTTTGATTTTTATACAATAGTGATAACCATAGTACTTTGCAATTAATTTGATAGAAATACTCAAATGATATGAGCAAGTGATGAACTTGCCTTTCTTGACTGCAAGATTATGCAGGCAAGGTCTTCGATACGCAATAACTCCAAATTCTGAAATAGCATCATCGTCCGGTAAGGACGATGTTTAAAGATTGGCAAGGATGCAATAATGCATAAGTATGAGATGCAATCGCTCTAAGCGTGACCTAACCCCGATGATTTAGGATCAGTGAGTTGTAATGATTAGTTCAGGGTGTGTTGCACTTTTAGAGTGATTCACAAACAAGGTTCTTAGTAAGGATTGGTTGCTTGGTATCATAAACGATGTGTCGCAATATATCATAATAATAACACTAATAGCACACAACAATAACATTTGGTATAATCCTAACATGTAATGAATAGTGGTTGGTTTTAGCATTATATGGCATGGTTAATGATTAATTATCATATACTTCAAAAGAATAACTTTTGAAGAACATACTTCTTAAATAATAAGAAGTATGACAATTAAGGTTGAGGTTGTCTAGGGTTTGCTACTTGATCCACTAAGTAAGGAATAATTGACTCCTAAATAGGATGGTTGATAAGTATCCAACACTAGTAGGGTTTAGTGGAATATGGTTAGGTAATGCTCAAGATTTGGCATAGTTGCTCCTGAGGTTCATCACATTGTTATACCAATGTATTAGAGATAGGTCTCTAGTATTTTAGGAAGACTTGGCAATTGTTTAGTTGCTACTATGAAACTATAAATGAAATTAGAGTATCATGATCACATGTTCTAACCTAGGGTTTAGGTTTAGAGAATATTTAGGTTTCATAATGATTAATGGAGCTAGGGTTCCTATTTGTATTAGGGTTTTAGGAATCACATAAAATGATAAGGTTGTAAAATCATTCAATATGGAATTAGGGTTTTCTAATTACCATATAAGTCTATGATTAATAACCTCATCATCAAGTTGAAGTTATTAATAACTATGAAATAAAATAATATTGGATTTGACATTTTATTATTTTTAATGAATTAATAATTAAGGTAATTATTATTCAGGGTTTAAATCCCTCCAATAAGGATTTAATAAATTATTAATAAAGGAAAATTATTTTTATTGTTTCCTTTATTTACTTACTGGTTTTTATTTATTTTAGAAATTTTACTTAATTTCAGAATTTTTGTTGCATTTGGAATTAAAAGAAAAGACTTAATTGATAGGTATTTAAATAACTAAATTTTTATTACAAATAAAATTTTCATTTTATATTTTTATTGGATAGAGTTTACTTTTCTAAGAATTTTGATATATTATTTATATTTTTCTGAGTTTTAATGAATTTTCTACATATTTTTAAAGTTTCAGTGATTATTGAATTTGAATTAAAAATAAAAGAAACGGTTTGATACCGTGGCAGAACCTAGCACTAGACACTGACCCGTGGGACCAGTGCCACGTAGGCTGCCACGCAAGCGGCGTTTGGTCAAGTTTGACCGGGCGTGTTGAACCCGCCGGCGTTTAAACGCCGGTGGCCACCTGGGAACAGCGCCGCCGATTTACGGCCTCCCCACACGCGCGGTTAGGCTCTACCGAACCTCTACGACATGCTGAGCACCATGGTGGTGTTGGATTTTCGAATGGGTCACCGGAGCATCGCCGACAAACATGCCCGTGGCGCAGCAACTCCGGCGAAACTACGAAACCAAGCTACAAGCGATGATATGATGTGCAAATAGGCTCTAAAGAGGCGTGTGCTCACCCAGGTACTGATGGTATGGTCGATGCCGTTGATTGTGAACGGAGACGGCGAGAAATTCGCCGATTCCGGCGAGATGCTGCGGAAGGGGATGTTGAAATTGGACCGATTCGTAGCTCCCCTGGATGCGTGCTTCTGCACAGAGGCTCTACGCGTCAAGGCGCATCTCCTTGACCTCTTGCCGGAGTCTGGGGCGGCTCCTATCGTCGGCTTCTTCTCCGACTTCGGCGGCCAGTACATGAGAACGGTGTGAGTTGGAGAGGGATTGAGAGAGAATGGTTGAGCGGAGGTGAACAAGGATGGCACGGCGGTCATTCTGGTGCTTTTATACGCCTCGAGGTGGTCTGGAACGACGACGAGTCGTCGGCGACGAGCGGCCAGGATACGGTGGAGATGCGGTTAGGGTTTTCGGTGCCCGAATCTAGATGGTCCGACTGGCTGCGGACTCCACGGCCATGCTCTAGGGTTCTGGGACGACGCTTGCGTCCAGCTCGTGCTTATCGGCGACGAGGACGTGGCCGGCGAAGTTGGTCACGGCGTCTCGTGGCGTCCATGCGAGGAAGACAGAGACGACGTCTCCCCGCACGAATTTTAAAGCAGCGAAACGGTATGAGTTTTAGGTTGGGCTGTGCTGGGCTGAGGCTGTTGGGCTGCTGGTGGGCTGCTGCGGCCAGGTAAGGTCCAGGTGAGTTTTCTCCCCCTTTTCTTTATTTCTTTCTGTTTTCTTTTTCTTTCTTATTTTCTGTTTTATAATTCTGTTTTGAATTCCAATTTGAATTCCTTTGTATTTTGCAGGTTTTGCTTATTTGAATCATACAAGGAATAGTCCAAGGTATTGCAGATACTATAGTGGTGTATTAGAATGTTATGATGGTATTATAACATTGCTTTAGTTATTATTATTGGAACTTGAATTTAATTACCCATATGGACATGAATTTGAATATTATCTTTGTAGATATTCAAATTGTTTTTCAGTGATAATTTTCTTAGTTAGTGATATATAGAGTTTTATTTGGTTTCATCTTGCAAGAAATAATCTCAAAGTAATACTGATCAATGGATTTCAGATAAGAAAGTGATTTAGTGGCATGATTTTATGTGCTAAAATATCTCTAAGGACGTGACCTCTTATTTGAGAATGTTGTCACTTGCCTATTATTTTTTGTGAACACTCATTTATTAAGACCTTGTATAGGTTTTATTCACAACCTGCTATTTGCAAGGTTAGACCTTTCTGGAACTATATTTAAATGACTACGCTTGAAATACCTAGAGTGATTCTACTACCTTATCATGGTTTGGTCTTAGATGTATAATGATAAGTGGTTGATCACCATACATGGTTTAATTATAAAATATGTTCTAGGTTTTAGTCTCCCCTAATGCATGATAAAACGGGTTACTTGCTTAATATTACATGTGCTCCTTTAGTTACTAAGGATCTGAGAATTGATTTTATCTTCTATCAATATACTTCTATTATTATCCTTAATTTATCCATTAGGGTAACTGAAATGGTTATGGTTCTTTTTATAGTTAACTTTGGTTATAAGGATGAATGGTTTCTCACACTACATTAAATATAGGGTTTATCTTATGGCTTACTCTTCTATTTCTCCAAAGCATGGTCATGGTATCATCATGAGCAACTTATTCTTAATGTTTATCTTCCATTCCCAATTCTTCTTTTGGAATGGATTATTCTAGGGTTCTACTCAAGGAATGATGATGTGATTATCTAAATATTGGGTATTCCTAAGAATTCTACCTTGCTGTCTTCTGTAGCTTGTTCTTCATGAATTCTAATAAACCTGCATCTTGTGGCATGCCTCCACCTCCTAGCTGCTTCATCTTGATCCTAACTATTTTATGGAGTGACTCAATGTGTTGGTGTTCTTGCATCAAGGTGCAAGATGATGAAATGGATGAAGTGTGAGGCTCCTTTTATAGGCTTGGGCATGCTCTAGTAACATGACACATGTGTGGATGACTCTTGCTTTAATTTGTTGAGTAAGGTGCTTGGTTGTCATGCTCTCATCCATAGCAATCCTTTAAGCATGAGGTGGCATAGCTTAGGATTCAAGCTATGTAGATATTTTCATCCTATGTGGCATTGAGATTATCCTCTCATGTGATTTATTTTTGGATAGCCAAGTGGCTTTTGTTACTAAATATCTTGTGAATGATTTTATGCTTGTGGTTGAGTCACTATATCATATGTGATTGTATTTATATTATAATTGGGATCAAAATATCAAGAATAAGAATTATACCCCAATTTTGAATGATGATGTTTGATTTCACCAAGGCATGATCATATGAGTTTCAAAGTACTCATAGTTTATTTAATTCAAATAGTTTAAACTATAATTCGTAATGTAAATGAATTTAGTTTTGTGATATTCCACATATTTAAATAGTTATGCTTAAAATAAGAATGTGGGGCTTTTATGCACTCAGGTCCTTGTGTTTTACCATATTTGGTAATTAGTTTTAAAGTGAATTCAATTATACCCCAAGTGTAGTTTCTTAACTTTTAAGTGTTAATAACTTAGAGTTTGATTATTATCTATTTGATGGTTATAGGCTTCTCCCATCTCTAGGGTTTAATGATAAGCTTGTGTTGGTGTTGAGTTCAAGAATTTAGTTCAAGAATTACCATGAGGTTCATGGTAAGAACATGGGTTAGTTTTAAGACATGTAGAAGATAAGTGAAGAATGGGTTCTCCATTTATTGTTACTTGATTTCCAATTTAATAGATGTTCTTATGTTATGGCAAGGAATACCATGTTATGATCTTTTATAAGATCAAGCAATTGATCATTGTTTAAAGTGTTGTTGTGTTAGTTCCATTTGATCTAACCCCTTAGATCAAATCATCTCTACCCAAAACAGGTTTTAACAAAGGTCACATCGAGGTTTATAGCACTTGACTTGATGAGCTACTTCAATTCCACCAAGGTCAAGTGAAACTTTGAGTTATCGTGATTGTTTTACTTTAAAGCGCGAAAATTCCCCAGATTTTCTATGCATGAATGCAATGCACACATCTGTTTCCTCTATTTTTGTAACCCCATTAACTGGGATATTACACAGGCCATCCGGTGAGACAAAAGTAGTCAAAGCGGTTTGAAAAGAAGCTAGAGCCACCCAGACAACAAAACACACTGAAACAAAGGGAAAAAACCCTTAGAAAATTGCAAAACTGCACCAAAAATACATCATGGTAATCAGCCACATACGCGTCAACCCATCCGTAGTTTAAAAATTAATACAAGATTTTGAGAAAAAAGATGTTGGTTACACTTTAATATAGTAGTTACTGAAGTTGATAAACAAGGTCTAGACATATTTAAACCAGACAAATCATGTATCTACCCCTAACCCTAAACTCTGTCTTGTAAAGTCAAGCATGAAGAGAAGTGGTTTACTTTGGGTTTCAAACATGGAAATTTTAAGAACCCCCCAAAAGCTTCATTTTAGAGTGACTAAGAAGGATCCACGCCGGGCTTACCTTTTATTTTCATGTTTTAAACTTGTTCAAATCTTTGTCAAACCTAGGATTTGAATAAGATTAAAATGGGCATAAAATTCAAAAAAAATTGAAAAACCAAAGCACATAGCCTTCTTATGTCATATAGTAAGCACTCAAGTTGATAAACAAGGTCTAGACATAAAACCAGAAAAATCATGTATCTACCCCTAACCCTAAACTTTGTCATATGAAGTCAAGCACGAAGAGAAGTCGTTTTGGGTTTCAAACATGGAAATTTTAAAAGCCTTCCCATAAGCTTCATTTTGGAGTGACTAAGAAGGATGCAGGCTTACATTTTCATTTTCATGTTTTAAACTTGTTTAAATCTTGGTTAAACCTAGGATTTGACCAAGATCAAAGCATGAAAATTCTGAAAAAAATCAGAAAAAGAAAACCAAAGCACATAGTATTCTTATGTCATATAGTAAGCATTCAAGTTGATAAACAAGGTCTAAACATATTCAAACCAGACAAATCATGTATCTACCAACTAACCCTAAACTCTGTTTTATGAAGTCGATCAAGCATGAAGAGAAGTGGTTTTGGGTTTCAAACATGGAAATTTCAAGAACCTCCCAAAAGCTTCATTTTAGAGTGACAAAGAAGGATCCAGGCTTACCTTTTCATTTTCATGTTTTAAATTAGTTCAAATCTTGGTCAAACTTAGGATTTGACCAAGATTCAAATGGGCATAAAATTACTTAGAAAAATCATGTACGTATCTACCCTTAAGCCAAAACTCTGTCATATGAAGTCAAGCACGAAGAGAAGTGGTTTTGTGTTTCAAACATGGAAATTTCAAAAACCTCAGCTCCTAAAGCTTCATTTTAGAGTTACTAAGCAGGATCCAGGCTTACCTTTTATTTTCATGTTTTAAACTTGTTCAAATCTTGGTCAAACCTTGGATTTTACCAAGATTCAAATGGAAATAAAAATACTTAAAAAAATCATGTACGTATCTACCCCTAACCCTAAACTCTATCTTACGAAGTCAAGCATGAAGAGAAGTGTTTTGGGTTTCAAACATGGAAATTTCAAAAACGTCCCAAAAGCTTCATTTTAGATTGACTGAGAAGGATCCATGCTTACATTTTATTTTGATGTTTTAAACATGTTCAAATTTTGGTCAAACCGTACCTAGGATTTGACCAAGAATCAAATGGGCATTAAAATTCAAAAAAATGAAAAGCCAAAGCACATAGCCTTCTTATGTTATATAGTAAGCACTCAAGTTGATAAACAAGGTCTAGACATATTCAAACCAAAAAAACATGTATCTACCCCTAACCCTAAACTTTGTCTTATGAAGTCAAGCACGACGAGAAGTCGTTTTGGGTTTCAAACATGGAAATTTCAAAAACCTTCCCAAAAGCCTCATTTTGGAGTGACTAAGAAGGATACAGGCTTACCTTTTCATTTTCATGTTTTAAACTTTTTCAAATCTTGGTCAAACCTTGGATTTTACCAAGATTCAAATTGGCATAAAAATACTTAGAAAAATCATGTACGTATCTACCCCTAACCCTAAACTCTATCTTACGAAGTCAAGCATGAAGAGAAGTGGTTTTGGGTTGCAAACATGGAAATTTCAAAAACCTACCAAAAGCTTCATTTTAGAGTGACTAAGAAGGATCCATGCTTACATTTTATTTTGATGTTTTAAACATGTTCAAATCTTGGTCAAACCGTGTACCTAGGATTTGACCAAGAATCAAATGGGCATAAAAATTCAAAAAAAAAAATGAAAAACCATAGCACATGGCCTTCTTATGTCATATAGTAAGCACTCAAGTTGATAAACAAGGTCTAGACATATTCAAACCAGAAAAATCATGTATCTACCCCTAACACTAAACTTTGTCTTATGAAGTCAAGCACGACGAGAAGTCGTTTTGGGTTTCAAACATGGAAATTTCAAAAACCTTCCCAAAAGCCTCATTTTGGAGTGACTACGAAGGATACAGGCTTACCTTTTCATTTTCATGTTTTAAACTTGTTTAAATCTTGGTTAAACCTAGGATTTGACCAAGATCAAATGGGCATAAAAATTCAGAACAAATAAAAAATTGAAAACCAAAGCACATAGTATTCTTATGTCATATAGTAAGCATTCAAGTTGATAAACAAGGTCTAAACATATTCAAACCATACATATCATGTATCTACCCACTAAACCTAAACTCTGTCTTATGAAGTCGATCAAGGATGAAGAGAAGTGGTTTTGGGTTTCAAACATGGAAATTTCAAAAACCTCCCAAATGCTTCATTTTAGAGTGACTAAGAAGGATCCAAGCTTACCTTTTCATTTTCATGTTTTAAACTTGTTCAAATCTTGGTCAAACATAGGATTTGACCAGGATTCAAAAGGGCATAAAAATACTTAGAAAAATCATGTACGTATCTACCCCTAACGCTAAACTATGTCTTATGAAGTCAAGCACGAAGAGAAGTGGTTTTGTGTTTCAAACATGGAAATTTCAAAAACCTCAGCAACCAAATGCTTCATTTTGGAGTGACTAAGCAGGATCCAGGATTACCTTTTATTTTCATGTTTTAAACTTGTTCAAATCTTGGTCAAACCTTGGATTTTACCAAGATTCAAATGGGCATAAAAATACTTAGAAAAATCATGTACGTATCTACCCCTAACTCTAAACTCTATCTTACGAAGTCAAGCATGAAGAGAAGTGGTTTTGGGTTTCAAACATGGAAATTTCAAAAACCTCCCAAAAGCTTCAGTTTAGAGTGACTAAGAAGGATCCATGCTTACATTTTATTTTGATGTTTTAAACATGTTCAAATCTTGGTCAAATCGTACCTAGGATTTGACCAAGATTCAAATGGGCATAAAAATTCAAAAAAATGAAAAACCAAAGCACATAGCCTTCTTATGTCATATAGTAAGCACTCAAGTTGATAAACAAGGTCTAGACATATTCAAACCAGAAAAATCATGTATCTACCCCTAACCCTAAACTTTGTCTTATGAAGTCAAGCACGACGAGAAGTCATTTTGGGTTTCAATCATGGAAATTTCAAAAACTTTCCCAAAAGCCTCATTTTGGAGTGACTAAGAAGGATGCAGGCTTACCTTTTCATTTTCATATTTTAAACTTTTTAAAATCTTGGTTAAACCAAGGATTTGACCAAGATTCAAAAGGGCATAAAAATAAGTTTCCAATCACTACAAGAAAAGTTCTGATAGACCACGTCCCAAAATCGTCTACTAAGGGGTATTTTTCGTCGCCTATGGGCCTAACCCGACGATATGGGTTCTGTTGTCGAAACTGCGTCAGGCAAAGTCCTACGACGATTTTTTCGGTCCGTCGCGCTTGGGCGCCCTTCCGCCACGGAAAATCGGACCGTTGCAGAAGTGTTTCCGGGAGCCCGTTGACTGCTGACGTCATGCAAACTGACACGTGGCAGACGCCGTTAACTGGCAGTTAACGGCGTTAACCGCTGAAACCCCGTGGTAGATGGTAGGCCCACACGAGGCCTGCCACGTCTTAAGCGGGCCGGCCCATTAAGTTTGCGGGCCGGGCCAGCTGACTTAGTTTGACCGGTCAACTATATAGCCGGGCTGGTCCATTAGTTACGTGGGCCGGGCCTAACCTCTAAGGTTGACTGGTCAAAACTAAAATGGGCCGGCCCACTAAGCATGTGGGCCGGGCCGAAAGCACTCGTTTGACCGGTCAACAGGGAAAGGGCCGGCCCACAAGACATGCGGGACCCACTTTCCTGGTATCGGGCGGCCCATTTACCAAGTGGGGTCCACATTAAAGCAAGTGGGCCGGCCCAAGAAGTTATTAGGCCGGCCTAATTAGCATGTGGGTCCCACTATCCTACTATCGGGCCAGCCCATTTAGTACGTGGGGTCCACAATATATCAAATGGGCTGGCCCAACAAGCCAGTGGGCCGGGCCAAAAACACTGGTGGGTCCCACATTCCTGCTAAAAGGCCGGCCCATTAAGTATGTGGGGTCCACCATGTAGCAAGTGGGCCGGCCCAACAAGATAGTCGGCCGGGCCAAAAACACAGGTGGGTCCCACTTTCCTGTTAAAGGGCCGGCCCATTTAGTACGTGGGGTCCACCATATAGCAAGAGGGCTGGCCCAACAAGAAAGTGGGCCGGGCCAAAAACACAGGTGGGTCCCACATCCGTGTTAAAGGGCCGGCCCATTTAGTATGTGGGGTCCACCATATAGCAAGTGGGCCGGCCCAACAAGAAAGTGGGCCGGGCCAAAAACACAGGTGGGTCCCACCTTCCTGTTAAAGGGCCGGCCCATTTAGTATGCGGGGTCCACCATATATCAAGTGGGCCGGGCCAAAAACACATGTGGGTCCCACTATCGTGTTAACGGGCCGGCCCATTTAGTATGTGGGGTCCACCACAAAAGCAATTGGGCTGGCCCAACAAGATAGTGGGCCGGCCCAATAAGCTTGTGGGGCCACTATCGTGCTAACGGGCCGGCCCAATTAGTATGTGGGGTCCACTGTAAATCAGGTGGGCTGGCCCGATGAGTTAGCGGGCCGGCCCAATAAGCTTGTGGGGCCCATTTTTCTGTTACAGGGCCGGCCCAGTAGTGGGTGGGGTCCACCTTAAAGCAAGTGGGCTGGCCCAATAATTAGTGGGCCAGCCCGTTTAGTTGGTGTTTATATGACGTCATAATAGGCGCTTTAGGATTTTGCGGGCCGGCACATATGTGATTTCGCTTAATTGGGGCGTTTAAGGGATGGGAATTTGTGATTTAGATGCTGAGAATATTTACGCAGCACATGATTTACGTCGGATAGCCTCACTTTCCACAAGCACCATAGAAAAAATGCACGAAAGAACTATAAAAACTAACTAAATATTACATCGACTGCAAGGCTTTGAAAAAATATTACAGAACCCAGAGAAATTGAATGGTAATTAAACCTAGCAATTCAATGAAGCCATTCAGCAATCTTTTAAGTTGTCCATGCAGCACCTATATCTGAAACAAAGACATTACAATTTAAGACAGCAACAATGGAAAGGCAAAGACACTACAATATTGTTTGCCAAAGAATTTGGAACTCATCATTTCATCGTTATAAGAAGATCATTGTAATGCGCACAATAAGCAAACAAAGAGTGCATGCCGCATACGAACAACCAATATAACAGAGCACGTTAAAATGAAACAGCAGACTTACTACTGTCGAGTCCCATGCAAACCAACATGTTCAGGGAGTACAAAATTGGCATGAACAACATAGTAGCAGAGCTATAAATTTTGTAACAACGACTGAGCAAGATGAAGTTATGATGGCTACATCTACTAAGCAGGGAATGTAAACCAAAAATAGAAGTTACGATGGCAAAAGCTAAAGAGGAGGGAATGTGAACCAACATGTGCCAAGTGCAATTACTTCAAATTGGTCGTGAACTAAATAATACTCCTGAACTTATAGTGAAGGGGATGCAAATCAAGATGTTTCGGGATATAAACTTGTAATGAGCAACACATAGAGGATAGTTAATGCTGGAGCTTAGGATGGACCAGATACGAATATAGTGGGATCACCTGTGAACTTGTATAAGAGGGAATGCAAACCAATATGTTCAACATTCCATATGTGAGCGTCATGCCAAGTCAGAGAAACAAGTCAATAATGCAGCTTTTGAAGAACAAGATGGCACACAAAATTATTATCTAGTAGTATGACAAGTTTATTTGTACTACAGGCTAGATAGCAGAGTGATAGCATGCCAAACTAAGTCCTTACTTTGTTAGCTTACAATGAACTAGATACAAAACAATGGCATCACCTGTAGTACAGGGAATGCAAGCCAACATGTTCATGGAGTAAAAAATTGGCACAAACAACATAGTAGCAGGCCATAATTTTTGTAACAACGACTGAGCAAGATAAAGTTATGATGGCTAGATCTACAGAGCAGGGAATGTAAACCAAATATAGAAGTGACGATGCCAAAAGCTATAGAGCAGGGAATGCGAACCAACATGTGCAATTACTTAAAATTGGCCATGAACTAAATAATAGCAGGATGTTACTATAATAGCTAGGAATAAAACAGATAGGAGTTATAATGGCATCACTCATAAACTTGTAGATAAGGGAAACAAATCAATTTGTTTCGGGATATAAAGTTGTAATGAGCAACACATAGAGGATAGTTAATGCTACGGCTTAGGATGGACCAGAAACGGAAAATAGTGGGATCACCTGTGAACTTGTAGAAGAGGGAATGCACACCAATATGTTCACCATTCTATATGTGAGCGCCATGCCAATTAAGAGAAACAAGTTAATATTGCAGCTTTCGAAGAATCAGATGGCGAGACAAAATTATGACGGAAGTAGGCTGTCGTGACGAGTTCAAATAAATTTGTACTCGCAGGATGGCGAGAGCGATAGCATGCGGGAACTAATAGCAGAGCAGTTACTTTGTTAGCTTACGACGAAGTAGATAGAAATAACAATGGCATCACCTCGTAGTACAGGGAATGCAAACCAACATGTTCGGGGAGAACAAGATTGGCATGAACAAAATAGTAGCAACCTATAATTTTTGTAACAACGACTGAGCAATATAGAAGTTATCATGGCTACATCTACAGAGCAGGGAATGCAAACCAAAATGTTCAATCGCTTAAAGTTAGCAATGAACTAGAAAATAGCAAGGTGTTACGGTCATATCTAGTTATGAACTAAAAGAGCTTCAGACAAACAAGAATCTGAACCCAGAACATGGCGCTAAAACAAGGGACTTACATTAGGAGAAGCACTCTGTGGGAGTCACAGCAGATCTTCCTGGGGTTGATAGATCCGGTGATGAAGTACGCTACATGTGCTACTTGGGGTTGGAGGGACGGCCATTACACTTCATGGTTACTCATCTCATCTGCAAAAACGTAACGGCGCGTCGTTAGCACAAACAGGTTCCCCCAAGATTAAACAAGAACTTGCAGGCAAGCAATAGAAAAGCGACAGTAGAAGAGTTTAGATCATGCACGGCGCCGGTGAAGCAGATCCGGTTCATGCACAACGGTGTCGGTGAGCAAGATCCGATGCGGTGGACGACGGATCCGGCGAAGCGGCTCCGGTGGGTTGGACGATACCGCAGCTGAAGCGACTGCGGTAGACTGCTGGATGAGCATATGGTTTCGAGGTTCGGCGGGGATGATCCGGTCCGGTTGATGACGGCGTCGATGAAGCGGCTCCGGCAGGCAGCCGGATGACGAGGATCGCGAGGCCTCGGGTAGGCCGGGGAAGTCCGGCGGGGATGTTCCGGTGCGGTGGTCGTGGAGGTGGGAGAGAGAGGGACTTGGGAAGTTCCGGTGGGTGGTCTGAGGGAAATGAATTTTTTTGGGAGGGTTTCCGGGCTAGGGAGGTGGTGATCCAAAAAATGACGGTCATACCCCCCACCAACCGACTTTGCTGTCATCTCCACAGGGGTAGAATGGGAATTTGGAAGCGTGTGAAATTTTTGTATTTTGTGGGCGGGAAGTTTTGTCGCTATGAGATTTTGAATTTGGCTAAGGTCCAAGTATAATGATAAAAAATTGTGAGACCGTACTAGTACCTCTGTTCAAGGTCGAGTGCAAAATCAAATCATCATCACGTTGAATACCGGTTACTATCATGGTGATCTATCTTCTTATCCCATTCAAAAACCCGTCTGAAATATTTCAGGATTGGCGGGAGATTTTGCCGCCCGACTGAGATTTGATTTTGAATATGGCTATGGTCAAGTAATATAATATAATACTAATATAAAGACGGTACACCTGGTTAAGTACAGTACTAATTGCTCTGCTCCGGCAGTCAAGGCCAACAGCCACATCAAGCCATCATCATTACAAACAAAATCAGTCAAATCTAGAAGCTAGTATAGGAAAAATTCACAGCAGCATAATAAATCCAGAAAACTAAGTACGGAGTATAATACATAAACTGCATACAATAGCCAAAAGCAGCCAATAACAATGTTAATGTTCACGACAAACTAATCTGAAAATAATACAAGACGCAATGTATGGCCAACATGAAGATTAGGATACCCCAGGATGAATGAATCTGATCTTCATTCAGCATATATTTCTTCGTCACTCCATTCTCTGATCTGAAGGAAATATTCATTGAACTCCTTCCGTCTGCAGTGTGCAGCCAATACATCCTCCAAACGGTATGGCCTTTGTTCATTTCTCATACCGTAGTTTCCTAATCTATCCACACGTATTGGCCACTCATCCCGGGCCTTTATATCATCAAAGTACTCTCTGATATAACCCAAATCTGCGTAGTAGATGCAGCCAGGTCGAAGTGTCGGGTGCACTCGGTGTCGACGGAGATACACCGGATATAATGGACGAAGAAGGCACGACTGCCAATGTTATTGACAGCATGGAGAGAGCGGCTCTCAGTGTCCACACGGTAGACCAATGATTGACCTTCCTCCAAATGCTTGTTGTCCAACAACACAAGCAGCAGAGCACCATCCGACTTCACAAGGTAGAACTTGTTATTTCCAAGTTCTGGAAATGAAAATAGTGTATCCATGTTGACAGTGCTCGCGCGCTGCTCCAACTGGACATTGTTGGTGCACACTAATTTTCCGAACTCAAAATTGTTCACAGCTATTGCATACAATTCACCATTGAACGGGGTAATGCAACGCAGAGAATGGTGCTCGGTCGAAAATCTTCCTTCTCCCCAATCTTCATCTATACCCTTAGTTGGAGTGCTCTCATCGACCCAAGCAATTTCCGCCGGGTAATCTTTGGAAACGAAGACCATAGTCGGGGACTTCATTACAGCGACTGACTTCAGAATAACATATGGCATATGCGCCTCAAACCTAGTATTCAATGTCTTTGTGAGTGGGTTCAGAAGCCGTATCTTGTGCGGCTGGTTCTTCTGGGCAAGCACGATGACGCCACGGCAAAAGCCGACGAAGTAGTATCTAAAATATATTGATGAAGATAACATTCAGCACTAAGATGTTTACGATTGAAAATAAAAATAGATTAACTCTATAGATATGGAGGAATTTGAACCTTGCATGAACTTCCGTTAGATCGATGGTGACGTAGCGGGATGTGCGGAGGTGGAGGAAGGTGAAATCAGCAGCGCGTGGAAGGGCGTGTTCTACCATGATCCATTCGTGCAGGTGCACGTCGGGCTCAGGTAAACCTGAGCGCCAATTTCTACAAACTTGCCTCAAAGCAGAGTAGGTGTCCATGTAGGTCCCCGATCTTGTGAAGTGGTCCGTCAGCCCTGAGAGAGGCCCAGTCCACGGAGGCGCGGCGCTTGGATGCGCCGCCCTCGGAGGCGACGGTCTCGGGGGCGACGGCCGCCGGCGCATTCTTCTTGTCCATCGCCGGCAGGGAACGCGCGTAGGGCGGTTGGTGTTTTTTCATTCGATTTGGAGAAGTTGATGGGACGTGAGAGGCGTGCTTGCGTGCGTGAGTGAGAATGAGATCGTGTGCGAGAGGGAGGGACAGAGGGGCTCTGTACAGGCAACGTGACGGTTGGTCTCGGCAGTTTCTCAAAAAAGCTAGACGTTTGGTCTCAACACGCGCACCGCCTAACCGCCGCGCACCACGACACGCGTCCGTGGTACCGCACGTCCGCACCGTTACGTGTACTCAGTTCTACCGTCGAGCCTTACACTGGAAAAATATATGTACTCAGTTTTCCCCTGGAGTACTAATACTGGCTAGTGCAATATACTCAGTTTTACCCTCAAGTGGCTGGTCAACAGAGAGTCAACAAATGGGATTAAGCTATCTAATTGAGTAATTTCATGCGCAAAAAAATAAAATCATAGTGCCTCCTACTCATGGAGTCTTGTTAAGAAGAGGAGGTCTAACACGTGGAAAACGGAATAGCACACCACAAGTCCGAAATGATGGAAAGGGCTAGGCAATCCACTTATAGATCTCAACAAAAACCACATGGAACTATATTAAACTTATGCAGTAGCCAACGCAACCAAAATTCAGAAGTGCAGGCTGAGTCCCAAAGGCACAACACAATACGGAAACTTGCAAACTTATATAAAAGGGGCTATGCAACCCACTTATACACACATTAACAGACCATCCTCGTGTGTGACAAGAGAAATTCAACACTCGGATTCGGAGGTAGGCACATGAAGCTTTACAAGGGCCAATGGGGCACCAACAAATTAAGGATGAATTGAACCACACCGTCAACAATTCAAACTCGAGACCTTGGCTCTAATACCATTTAAGTTCAAACTGATTGAAAAGGCTAGGCAACCAATTTATAAAACATCCACAGGAACAACTACAAAGTTGATCCCAGCCGCAGATAAATGCATCCACCAACAAAATAGGAACATTGCCTCAGCCTCAGGAAAAATTTCACAATACCAAGGTACTCACATGTCAATGTCAGTGTTCATCTCCAATTATCTATGGCATTTTATTAGTCTTTGAGAGATTATAACGAACTTGATTGGCCTCCTGCAGTAGGGCATCACATGCTTCTGATCTCGATCTCAACATGTCAACTTGGTTTCTTAACACATCTGCTGCAGCTCGTTCTATTTGGAGTTGTTCCTCCAGAACTTGTGCAGAGAAAGACTTGGACTTGGACTTGGACTTGGACTGCAAAAACCCAGCATTTCGCAGAAAGCTGTTTTTGGTGATATCTTTATTTTTAAGTACCATGGTAAATGTCTCCATACATTCTTCTAGAGTTTTTTCCATACCGTCTTTCCCGGGTTTTGCCATCTCCAATTTCATATTTGCCTGAAAAGTTTTCAGTCGTGTCAAAATTAAAGTTATTACAGAGAAACATGCAAACGGTAGATTTAATGTGTATGAACTACTTTTAATCCTACAAGTTGGTATGCCTGATTACACATCAAATGCATTTTCACAAAAACGCCTACAAGATCATATTGACATGCCCATTATTGCTCCTACAAATTAGCAAGTGTGTCGTTAAAAAATTTAAATCATAAAGAAGACTTACAATAACACTTTCTGCGAGTTCTCCTATCACATTATGTTTGTTCTTCTGGCATGCCTCGAACCGCTCTCGAGAGTCATCTCTTTGTCTGGTTGCATGTTGTTTGCATGATCTACTTTATGCATTTTTGTACAATCATATAGAAATCAAATAACGTGGTTAAAATGGAGGATGGAAATATAACATGCACATGGAGTTCTACACAATTTACGAGTAACATATGCAGCAGTACAGACCAGCGGGGCATTACTTTTTGCCAGAGATGCCGAACCAAGTGACGAGATCCTGTACGGCTTGGTAAACGTTGTTTCAAGCGGTTAGCCTGGTTCCTTTTAGACAACGTCTGCAAAAGGAGACTAGTGAGACACTGGCGCAAAATAAGTATTCGGAATTTAATCTGGTTTCATGGTCCTCATAAGCCATACCATATTCTTTGGATCAGACCAGTGCTTGACAAGATCTCCCCACTGCTCGTCAGTCATACAGGGTGCAGGAGACTTTGTGCGAACATTGGCAGTAATCTGACCAGTGAAGTATGTCGCCTTAAGCTTATAGCGGTCCTGGCGCAACAATTCTTTGAATATGGAAGCGATGACAAACTTTACATCCTCATTATCCTCATCGAATTCAAACCTTAACCGCTCACCGATGTCTACGGGAGCTTCTATTCTTGTAGACAGTGTTGGGCCTCCAAGAGCGAGAGGTTTGTAGAACAACAGACAAGTTTCCCTTAAGTGGATCACCCAAGGTTTATCGATCTCGGGGAGGAAGAGGTCAAAGATATCCCTCTCAAGCAACCCTGCAACCACAAAGCAAGAAGTCTCTTGTGTCCCCAACACACCTAATACACTTGTCAGATGTATAGGTGCACTAGTTCGGCGAAGAGATAGTGAGATGCAAGTAATATGGATGAGTATGAGTGGTAATAGAAATCTTAATAAAATATGGCAGCGAGTAAACATGCAACAAAACAGTAAACAAACGGAGATTCGATGCTTGGAAGCAAGGCCTAGGGATCCCGCTTTCACTAGTGGACACTGTCAACAATGATCACATAATAGGACTACTCTACACCCTCTTGTTGGATGATGAACACCACTAATTGTGTAGGATTACACGAACCCTCAATGCCGGAGTTAACAAGCTCCACAATATTCAATGTTCATATTTAAATAACCTTAGAGTGCAAGATAGATCAACACAATCACACCAAGAACTAACATAGCATGCACACTGTCACCATCACACTATGAAGGAGGCATAGATCACATCAATACTTATCATAGCAATAGTTAACTTCATAATCTACAAGAGATTACAATCATACCCCACGCCAAGTACTACACGATGCACACACTGTCACCATTACACCGTGCAGGAGGAATAGACTACTTTAATAACATCACTAGAGTAGCACATAGATGATATTCAACTAGATCACATAAAGAGAGAGATGAACCACATAGCTACAGCGGAGCCCTCAGCCCGGGGGTGAATTACTCCCTCCTCATCATGGAGACAAGCGATGGCGGTGAAGATGGCGGTGGAGACGGCGGTGGAGATGACTCCGGGGAAATTCCCCGTCCCGGCAGGGTACCGGAACAGAGACTTCGTCCCCCGAATTGGAGTTTCGCGATGGCGGCGGCTCCGGATGGTTTTCTCTGGTTTCGTCGAACGGGGTCGAGGTTTTAGGTCGGGGACGACTAAATAGGCGAAGAGGCGGAGTCGGAGGGCCACGGGGTGCCCACACACTAGGGGCGCGCCCCCCTTGGGCCGCGCCGCCCGTGGGGTGGGGCCCCCCGGCTCCCCTCTCGCCTTTCTCCGGTGCTCTGAAGCTTCCGGGAATTATAAGATCTTCGGTGTTGATTTCGTCCGATTCCGAAAATATTTCTTTACTAGGATTTCTGAAACCAAAAACAACAGAAAACAGCAACTGGCCCTTCGGCATCTCGTCAATAGGTTAGTTCCGGAAAACACATAAAATCATCATAAAGTATGCATAAAACATGTAGATATCATCAATAATGTGGCATGGAACATAAGAAATTATCGATACGTCGGAGACGTATCAC
>NW_025900562.1:0-18008 GCF_022539505.1 Lolium rigidum | reverse complement strand
TAATGCCCACGTCAGCCGCCGTCCTCCGCCGGCGCTGCGGGTCGAAGGAAACCGCGACGGCCTCCACATCGGAGAGGCCGCCCGCGGCGGCGCGGCATTGGTGCAACTGGCGCCGCTGCTGCTCCAGCCCAAGCCGGAGTCCTCGGAGGAGGACCCCCGACCTCCACGCCGCGCTGCTCATCTCGGCGGCGGAGGAGGAAGCGAAATGGCCGCAACTCCAAGCGGCCATTCGCACCTCCGCGATGGAGGAGGTGGCCCGGCAGGCGGTGGAGGACGCCGAGGCCTGGGAGTTGTTCGCCCAGGCCCGCGCGGCGCGACGGCAGGAGGAGGAAGGGGCGCGGCGGCAGGAGGCCAGACACCGCGCAGAGGAGGAGCGGCGCGAGGAGCAGATGCGGCAGGAGGCGAGGCGCCGCGCGGAGGAGGAGCGGCGCCAGAAGGCCAGGCGCCTCGCCTGGCAGGAGAGGGAGGCGCAGCTCCGTGCTGCCGCGGCGTTGCTTCCTCGGGCGGCTCCGGACCTCCATTCCGCCTGGGAGGAGGCCCTGTGGTCTTCGTGACTGAAGTCCCCGGCGCGGTCGAGCCACAATAGTGCCTCGCCGCTCGGAGACGTCGTCGACACCGACGCCGACGCCGACGACGCCCACAGGGACTAGGCGGCGCACCGGCGGCCACCGCGTCGTCAACCAAACCCTAGCTTAGGGTTTTTTTTTAATTTCTTTTAAATTTTAAAACCCATATAGAGGGCTTCTTTTGTTAGTTATTTGCCAAAATAGGGCATATGCTTAATCAAATACTACTATCGTTTAAATATACATTTTAAATTTCTTTTTTATTTTTATTCAAATATGCGCTGCGTTCATGCGTTGAACGCAGCGTGCGACCCAAACGGACACACGGACACGGACGCGGACCGCTATCCGGGTATCCGCGCGTGGTTGGAGATGCCCTTAGTGCCTGTTTGTTTGGGGTGCAGCTGAATGAGAAGCAGCTTGAGCTAGTAGGATCTGAGAAGCGTACTGGAGCTGGACAGCTGGTGAAATGTAAAAATGTTGTTTGGCATCCTGCTTCTAGGACGGCTGGTGGACATGCAGCTGGTGGTGATTGTCTAAAATACCCTTATATGCTGAAGATGATGTACAAGTATTTCGATGAATTACGCTGATTATAATAATACGCTTATCACTTTGTTAAGCATTACTTTCTACATGGTAATAGAATATTATAATAAATAAATTAGACCATGATAAATACATTAGATTTTTCATAATAGACTTTTGATCAAACCATCCGCAATATTTTTGCGAATCACATGCATGTAACCAAACTAGCTATACATCTCCGATCATCATCACTTCCAGTGTCACTCTCACTAGTGCTTATCTACAAAACAGCAAACAACAACATATAGCATATAGCATAAACAGCTAATTCTTCTTCCTATCTTGGTACATCATCATTAACCACATTTTCTTCCTCGCTAATTTTCTTCCTATCTTGTATAGAATATATACATTATGCACACAATTTATGCAATCCTAAATCAGAGCAGCGGCCGGCGACGTGGAGGAGGCGGACGAGATGTGAGCGGCGGCCGGCGTGGAGGATTCGTCTGGGGGCGCGCGTCGCCGTGGCGCCGGCGGGTGGAGGCGGACGAGCGGCGAGGCGGGAGAGGCCTGCAGGGGTGCGGCGGGAGAGGCATGGGGTACGGCGGGAGACGCCGGCGACGTGGAGAAGGCGGACGAGCTGTGAGTGGCGGCCGGCGTAGATTCGTCTGGGGGCGCGCGTCGCCGTGGCGCCGACGGCTGGAGGTGAACGAGCGGCGCGGCGGGAGACGCCGGCGGCGCGGCGGGAGACGTCGACAGCGCGGCAGCAGAGGCCGGCGGCGCGGCGGGAGACGCCGACGGCGCGGCAGCAGAGGCGCGGCGGGAGAGGCCGACGGCGCGGCAGCAGAGGCCGGCGGCACGGCGGGAGACACCGGCGGCGCGGAAGCAGAGGCGGGGGCGGGAGAGGCCGGCGGCGCGGCACGAACCCTAGCGGGAGGCTGTGGAGTCGAGTACGGGGTGGGATTTGGGGGATTTTTGTGAAGGGGCTTGCTTATATATACGTGGTGGCATTTTGTCCGTAAATACATAGATATCTGGTGGCATGAGTTAGCGGGAGGGTTTAGCAGCTGCTGGAAGCTGCGGGAAGTTCCTTCGGAGGTGCTTGCGGGCTTGTAGTGCGAAATGAATAAGCGCTTGTAGAAGCCTGGATCCAAAAGTTAGGTGTTTGTCTGTATTTGTGCTTCTAGGGATCCAAAAGCAGTATAAGCTCAAGCTCCAGCCCAAACAAACAGGGCCTTAGCCCCTTACCCTTCACCGAGGCTTCACCACCTCCAGTTGAAAACCAAAAAAACCCGAGCCAGATCTCTATCTAACCGAGTAGGGGCAGCCCGGTCTTTTCCAAGCACAACTAAACCTACCTACTAGTCGAATCTTTGGGTCCTCTGAATGAATGAATGATGCGGTGAAAAGAAATGCGTAGTACGCATCGAGTCGAGAGGGAAAAACAAACAAACAAACAAACGAACGAACCTGGACGCACACGCCACCCGTCACGCGTCGCGTCCGCCCGCTGCCGTGTGGGGCCATGCGGGGTCGGGTCCACGTGGCAGCGAGCGTAGATGGTAAAGCGGGTGAGCAGTAGCGGCGATGCAGTCCAGTCCAGTCCAGGGGTGCGGGCCCGGCGGATTTGACCGGTCAAAAGGCGTGCCCAGCCAAACAAACCCCAATACTACTACTCTAGTAGATCCGTCCATCCCGAGCCTCCACACGCCACGCGGACCAGCCCACTCACACGGACAGGTGGGGCCGTGGCCCACATGTCGGCGGGTGAAGGTGCGTGGGGAAGGGGGCAGCGCGTTTTTTGTGGTGCTGGTGCTGGGTTGCTTTGACTGGCCTGCCTCAGCAGCAGGCAGGCACAAATCATTTCATTTCATTTCATTTCGGCCTTGGCACGCTGGTGTAGTACTAGTACTAGTACCACTGCCTTGCCTTGCGTCCCGACAACCAAAAGGGAGCAGCTAGAGGAGGAGGAGGAGAGGAGAGGAGAGGAGAGGAAAGGGGGAAGCAGCAGCTGCCGGCGCCGGCGCCGGGGAAGAAGAGCGAGAGGGAACTCTGCCGGGATCTCTGTCCGTGGTGGTGGAGGATCAGGACGAGGTACGCATCTGCCCCCCTTCTCCGATTTGGATTTCCTTCTTCTCTTAGCTTCTTCTTCCTCCGCGTCTTCCTTTTTTTTTTTTTTTTTTACCAAGACGCCTTCTCCGTCCGTGCTTTGGTCCGCGCAGCGCCTTGCGATGGCGACTCTGACCATCTCTCGGTTATTATACCCGAGGATCTACGCTATTCCTGGCGACAAACGAGATCGTTTTTTGCGGCCCCTGCAGGATTTCTTTCAGCCCGGCCTTCTCCCCGATTTGACTTGCCAGGCTTGTCCGAGGCGTTCGCCGGATGTTCTTCACCAGGCTCGTCTGTCTTAGGAGAGAGATTCGGCGGCAGCTCCTCTGGATTTGCCTCGGTGTTTAGTCCGCGAGGAGCATTCATAGGCTACTATAGTAGTAGCACAAAATTGTTTCTACTATTTATTGCTGCCAAGTAGCAGTAGTAGTAGTATAGATCATTTATGCCGTCAAATCCTACTCTAGTACCCAGACCTATTGCCCTTTTTGATTGTTTATCAACAGATGCTGCTTCTTGCATCAATGGATGAAACATGTCCAGCACAAGACAGGAGGTGCTCCCACTAGGTGATAGATTTCTTACTTTTCGTCTGCTTAAGGCCACAACTTGGGTGCCGTCTTCTTTCTTTCTAACTCCATAGTTAGGCACTTCATCATCAATTTCTAAAGACGAAATCCTGCTTCCCCTCGCAACAACTTGGTCGCTGCCCTCATTGCTATGCCAAACAAACGTTTCGTTGCTCTAATTAGATAAGCTAGTTAGGCACATTCAGTCTTTCACCACTGCGAATTGGCACTTCCCTTTTGCGTTTTCTGTGTTAGATCCTGAATTCTGTTATTTACCCCAACCATTTGGCTGATGTTCTCCATTGAACTCGCAGATACAAACCCAAAGATCCGCTGCTTCTGCGATTTCATGCGCAGCTGAATCTGCTTCTCTTAGCTTCCGCAAGAGATGGCTTCGGTAGGCGTAGCTCCGTCGGGGAACAAGAGCAGCAGCGGCACCAGCATGGGTGCTGAGAAGCTACCGGATCAGATGAACGAGCTCAAGATAAGGGATGATAAGGTGGTCACATAAATCTTTCACTCCAACGGGTCTAGTAGTACTCTACTTCAATCTGCTGTGACATAACCCTAATATATTCGCCTGAATCACATGTGCAGGAAGTGGAAGCCACTATTATTAACGGCAAGGGAACAGAGACCGGTCACATAATTGTCACAACTACTGGTGGCAAAAATGGCCAACCCAAACAGGTGACTGCTGGATGCCACACTTGATTACGATTTCCATCCTTTTGTTCTTGTGTGTTTGTCTGCGACTCTGCATATATCATTAGAAGCCAACTACATGATTCTGGCGTGCCAAATGTGCACAACGCCTGCATTGTTGCTAATCTCTTCCAATGCTAGCTTTTTTATTAGTTTATTATTGTGATTGACACCTTGCGTGTCTTATTAATTTCATTATAATAATATATGCTGTTCTTGGATGTACTGCAGACCGTGAGCTACATGGCTGAGCGTATTGTTGGTCAAGGTTCATTTGGGATTGTCTTCCAGGTTAGTTGCAACAACTTCAGGCTGACTTGTGTTTTGTTAGGCAGCCAACTCCCTTCTTTCCCTTTGTTTGTTTTTTCAGTCTTTAAGCCAACTCTTCATAATTTGGGAATATTCTATATGACCATAATGTTTTTTTCCCTGTGACTACCTATATACTTGTGTGAATACTTGAAAAATGTGTCTAATACGACCTTTTTGCAGGCCAAATGTTTGGAGACAGGTGAAACTGTTGCTATAAAGAAGGTTCTTCAGGATAAGCGCTACAAGAACCGTGAGCTGCAGACCATGCGCCTTCTTGACCACCCAAATGTTGTAGCGCTCAAGCATTGCTTCTTTTCTACAACTGAGAAGGATGAACTGTATCTAAACTTGGTGCTGGAGTATGTGCCTGAGACTGTTCATCGTGTTGTCAAGCATTACAACAAGATGAACCAGCGCATGCCACTTATCTACGTGAAGCTGTATACATACCAGGTACTATTTCCTTATGCTCTGCCTGGATAGTTTTCCTTAATGCAATATGCTTAGGTGTCTGGTACTTTCTAGCATGTTCAGTTGCACAAAAAAACCGAGCTGCTTTAAAAAAACAGCCTTGGCTAGCTCCAAATGTAGTTGATTTTGTCTGTCATGAATTAATCCGTTATTTGTTGTTTTTGGCAGATATGTAGGGCACTGGCTTACATTCATGGCAGCATTGGAGTTTGCCACAGAGATATCAAGCCACAAAATCTTCTGGTATGCTGAAAAATTACTCATCTTCTAGCATGAAAAACCAATCACATGTCCTTATATGTATATTGACTTTTCTGAACATTAACTACAGGTAAACCCACATACACACCAGCTTAAGCTGTGTGACTTTGGGAGTGCGAAAGTTCTGGTAAGAATAAGTTACGCAAGCAAACACATTTCTTATTTCAGCTCAATAGCTAATGTTATCTTTCTAATTTGTAGGTCAAGGGAGAACCAAACATATCATACATTTGTTCCCGATACTATAGGGCTCCAGAGCTTATATTTGGTGCTACTGAGTACACTACAGCCATTGACATTTGGTCTGCTGGGTGTGTTCTTGCTGAGCTTATGTTGGGGCAGGTAAGCAGCGTGCTTTTCTTTGTGCAGCTTGATGGCAGCCCTTCAAGTCTCAGCATTATATACTTTTGAGTTTATCTTGGCTTACATGGTCATTCAATTGGACAGCCTTTATTTCCCGGTGAAAGTGGTGTGGACCAACTAGTGGAAATCATCAAGGTAGTTGCCACTTACAGTGCTTAGCAATTTATTATCCTTTTGATACTCTAGGCATGAATTCTTATCACCTTGAATTGACCATTTGTTGCAGGTCCTTGGTACCCCTACAAGGGAAGAGATTAAGTGCATGAACCCAAATTATACAGAGTTCAAATTCCCACAGATTAAGGCACACCCATGGCACAAGGTGCAAACCTATCTACTACTATTTATTTACAGTTAGGAGTTGGTCCTTATCAGTATAATTACTAACTCATATGCAAATCTTTAGGTGTTCCATAAAAGGATGCCACCCGAAGCTGTTGATCTTGTCTCTCGGCTCCTCCAATACTCACCTAACCTAAGATGCACAGCTGTAAGTATATTATAATGATGCACATTGCATGGTTGAAGAACATGGCATACTATGATGAATTATTCGTGCAATAATATTGTGAACTAAAGCATTTTACTAAGATCTTTATTGACTTATTATCCAGGTGGAGGCACTTGTTCACCCCTTCTTTGATGAGCTTCGGGACGCTAATACACGCCTTCCAAATGGCCGATTTCTGCCTCCTCTTTTTAACTTCAAGCCCAATGGTAAGTTAACTCTTGTTCTGCTTGCACACTTGTTATCTATGGGATTATTAGGTCAGCACCTTATCTTACTCCCTTTTATATTTTCCTCTTCAGAACTGAAAGGAATCCCAACCGACATAGTGGCAAAATTGATCCCAGAGCATGCAAGAAAGCAGTGCTCCCATGCAGGATTGTGAGAGCTTGCTCCATGACTCGTCGGAATTCCATTGACAAGTGCGCATTTCCCCTGGGCAGCGAGCGTGATGAACTGATGGTTGTTGAAGATGTGATGTTCCATTCTTGTATGGCCACTCCACCGTTGACTTGTGTAGCTGAGTAGTATGCTGCGATGCAAACTTGACAATGTAACCCGTTCACCCCCTCTCTCTCCCTACTAACCCTCGCCTGAGAATTAAGATTGCCACCGTAGCCGATCTGTAATATGTTCTATAGCAGTATGAATGTATTTATGGTAGTTGATCCATATGTGGATCCTCTTTGATTTTCCTAGTTCCTCTTTTCTTGATCGTCAGACTCTGCTACCTGGATCTTCTTCTATTTAGATTGTTATAAGTTACCTGTTGCTACAATGGTCCTGTGTACTTGTTGGATCATGTGAGTCGTTTGCAATGTGAGACGATTTGCTTTTCACATGTGTCTGTTATGCTGAACAACGAATAGTTGATATCTGGTGTATGAATTTGTAAAATATGCAACTCATTTCTTTCAGGCTTATACTGTACGGTTTGCTTTTCACATGTGTCTGTTATGCTGAACAACGAATTGTTGATATCTACTGTATGAAGTTTCATTGTTTTTGTCGAAATAGCAGGTTTGTAGATTTGTGTAAAATCTAATACCACAAATAAGTTCGAAATAGCAACGGCAGTTTTCTCAATGAACAAAGAACGAACTATGCCCAAGTGCACGATCTATATCCAAATGGTTTCAGAATTTTGTAGGAGCATCATAACCTACATAACCTGATTGCATGAGGAGGTTTTTGCGAGAGTTTTGGATCGACGATTTATAGCAAAGAAAGATGGAGAGATAGCTCTGGCCTTTCGCAACTTTTTTTTGTGAAATTCCTGGTTGCAAACGTGCCTGAAGTTGCACCCGAAGAAGGGTATATCTCTAGGCAGCCTCTAGAGCAGCAGGAGAGCAGAGAAGCATCCGAGCAGGGGAGAAAGGAGGAACGACGAAGGAGATGCCGCTGGGCAAGTACTACTGCGACTACTGCGACAAGCAGTTCCAGGACACCGCCGCCGCCCGCAGGCGCCACCTCCAGGGCTCCCAGCACCACCGCGCCCGCGCCCTCTGGTACGACACCGTCCGCCGCCAAGGTTACGCGCCCTCCTCCTCCTCCTCCTAATACATGCCCGTGCCTCTCACGCATTCCCTCGAACACCTTCGGCTCCTCTTAAACCTAAACCTAACCCATCTTCTTCGGCAGAGTCCCAAGGCGGCGCATTCCCCATCCTCCAGCACGAAGATCCGATCCTCGGCCAGGGCGTCTGCAATCACTTCCTCCGCACGGCACGTTTCTTTACCGCTTTTTAATTCCTACCGCCTTGTGTTGAGTACTAGTTTAGCTAATGAATCTTGAATCACATCTGGTTGTTCCAAAAGATGAATTTTAGGCCAGTTGTACATTGTGCAGTGTTTTGCGGATTTTCTCCCTAATTTTGTGCAACATTTTCAAGCAATCGCCGTTCCGTTGTCGATACTCCAGTTACTCAGTGCATGCTTCTTCAGTTAGCTTCTTGATTATGTTACAGGGAACATGCAAGTTTGGGGATGGATGCAGGTACTTCCATCCGAAGCCACATGCTGTTAACCCTGCATTAGCTCCATCTGGTGAGTTTGCTTTACATGTGCTATTCTGGCACTAGGGGTTCCAGGTGAATGTATTAGACATATGACGTTTACAAGGTGTATGGCCTGTATGTAGGATGCAACTCACAGCCTAAAATCTTGCTTCGTAAAGCTAAACATGACCTAAGCGAGTCAATCTTATGTTGTTCGGTGGATAATCGTCTAGACTTCAGGTTGGGTGCTACACTTCCTTAAGATTCATGCGTTACCTTTTTCTTCACGGACTTTTACAACGGAAGCAGCAGCTGCATACCAATAAAGTTGTTGATGTGTATTTGTAGACTGTTATTCATTTTCCCACGGAGTGTCGCATGAGAGGCAGTTTTCCCATGGAGTGTCCATGAGGTGCTTGCCCATTAACTTGGTTCGCAATGCTGAACTTGACTTAAGTGATTCAATTTTTGGTCATCTGGTCGATAATTGTCTAGAATTTAGTTTGGTTCGTAAGATTAAAGCAGTACTTCTTTCTTTATTTACCATGGAACAAATGCCTGTGTGCCCATAAAACTATTGGGATGTGTTTTGTAGACTTCTATTAACTGTTGTGGTATGTTTCGTTAAGATTAAACTTGCTTCGCAGTCCTAAACTGGATTTAAGTGAGTCAACTTTAGTTTTTTTGGTGGGCATTGTCTACACTTCATTTTGCTTGGTACACTTTTGTAAGGCTCGAGCAGTACTTCATTCACATACTTTTACCACAGCACAAATGGCTGCATGCCATAAAAGTGTTGGGGTGTATTTGTATACCGACTTCTATTAACTCTCTCATGGAGTGTAAATGGGGTATCATGTGAGTTATGCTCGAATTGTTAGTTGCATTTCGTGGAAATTTATTTCAACACTCTAAATGTCGGGGGGAAGACCCCGGGTAGGGCAAAAGACTGAGAACAGCTGGCTCAAGGCCGGCTGGCCCGCGGCAAAGGCCGGCTGAGGAGCAGCCGGCTGGAGCCGTGGCCGGCTGCCTTGGGAGCCGGCTGGTTCAAAGTCCACGTCGGTCTGGCCATGGCCGTCTGCGCTATGGCTGGGCCGGCTTCAACTTGTCATATCCGGCTTGATGTGTCTCTCCCCTGACCGGCTCCGAGCTGGTGAGCCTTGCAGGAGAAGGAACTGGAAAGGTGATCCGGCTGCTAAAGTCCACGATGATCTCATCCTCCGTAAAGTACGGGGCACTGTAGAGCAACAGTGCCTCCGCCGGACACGCCATCATGGCACATGCCGCGCCGTACGGCTACAGGCCATCGATGGCGACAGGGACACTTCCTCTCCATACTGCTGACTTCGGTAGGAGACAAGACAGGGCCTCAACGCCTCAACGGCTCCTGACACCGGCGCCTCGGGAAGGAGCCGAAGCCGAAGCCGGCCAGCCGGCCACTAGGTCATAGGGACTTCTTTGTATATTGCCAGCGTCTATATAAGCTGTGCCACCCCTCTCGTGCAGGGGGACGATCGATCCTCTCACTCATTCTAGTCTTAGCGCTGCCCTGAGAGAGAGACCTTCGTCTACCTTAGCCTCCCAGGAGCAGCCGGATACAGCTCAAGGAGCACCATTGTACTGTGATATTGCTTATACACTCATAGCAGGAGTAGAGGTGTTACCTCCACAGGAGGGCCTCGAACCTGGGTACGTCGCCGTATCGCTCGTGCCCATACCCGCATCCGGATACCGCCGTAAGACCATAGTAGGAACCACTCTCATTAGCCACCCTATGGCATATGCCGTGACGATACCACGACACTAAAGAGATTCTTAACTTTACATGAATTTAGTACTTGGATTGGCCTTCATGTTTTGAATTTCCTTCTATTATTCAGGTCCCGTGCCCGGAGCAATGGTGCAGCAGCCTAATTTTCTTGGAACTCAACCCAGTTTTGTTGGATACCAAGGAGTGGAAGGAAATTCTTTCTCAGGTGATTGTTGCATGAGACTCTTGCCATATATAATACTCCAATTATATGTTTGGAGGCAATTGCAATCAGGTCTGTCTGTTGGTGCCTCTGGATGAATAATGATGGCTAAACATTAACTGACTTGAGTAATTTGGTTTAATCAACAATCTGTCGTCACCTTCCTCTACTCATGGAAACTACCCTTGAGAGATTTTGCGGAAAATAATGAAATTTGATGCTTATTAGGAATGCAACTCTTGCCAGGGTAGCTTAATAAATGTTTCATTATACTTGACCTCTTTCATGAGAGTATAATTCTACAATATCTTCACATTCACAGGGAACCCACTAGGGAGGCACACTTCCTGGGGCAACTTACCTCCATCGCTGGAACCACCCCCTGAAGGTGGCTATCCTCTGCTTCCTTTTGTGGATTGGGGTTGAATTGTTATCTCTCTGAAATGTGAACCATTGATGATGTTGTATATTTGACCGACGAATATTAACGCGTGGAAGAAATGCTACTGGCAACGAGCAGCTGCTTCGTGTATACAAATAGAGTTTTATTGACACTGAGATAGTTCTGATATGTTGAACCTTTGTATTGAATTTGACCAACGTTTGTCTAGGAAAAAAAAAAAAAAACTTTGTTTCAAGCAATGTAGACATGAAATACATTGGAAAGCAAGGCTGGCCATCTTCATTCGAGGCTGACAGACACTCCAGTTATTTCTCTGAAAATTGCTTGGCCGATTGAATGAGATCAGATCGCCTGCATCCAAGCGGATTGGCGATTTGTCCTAGGCCACTGCAAGCAGGCAACCAACCACCGTTCTTCCACATCGTCATCGCCGAGCGTGCATCCCCGGTGCGCCACTGGTCGGCTTGGATACAACAGCTCGGGCTGCTTCACTTCCTCTGGCACCTCCCTCCCGCCGGGAAGCCCCTCGTCGATGCCACCAATGATGGCTTGCAGCAGGAGCAGGAGGGAAGCCATCTGCTGATCGACGCGGGCTGGTTAAGCTTGGGATGATACGTGGGTACAATGTTCAAGCAGTAGCTACATATAGTGAGGTGAGCACTCGACTCAACTGCTCCTTTTTCTTGCAGGTGAATTTGCATTTCTTGCAAGACATCTGTTTCGTGAGGAAGGATTTTACTCCCTCTTTTGTCCGATCACAGAAAGCTTATGGTCCGGGTTGCGGTGTTTTGTTAGGTTGTAGGTGAGCCCATTGGAGTGTGGTTGGTAGTGATATTGTGGAAAACGCATTCCCAATTGCCCAATTCTTTTCACGGTTTCAAGTGTTTGTTCATCTAACGTTTTGGTTGCGCTTTTAGGTGAACCGATATTTTTTTGGCATATAATTTTTTTTGGGCGTGTTCATGTGCTGTCGTTACCAAATCGAATTATTCACCAGTTTCATTGGACTGGTTTACCATTAGCTGAAAAAGGGTGCGTCTTGATCATGCTCTTCTGGTCGTACCAACTGTGGCATCTCCTTTTCCGGGGAAGACTTGGGTAGGATCAGCTTTTAGGTAGGATCTACGAGAACAATTTTTTGAAGAGACAAAACATGTTCAAATATTATGGAAAAAAATGACAACGCACAACTATGTTACATATGCAAGACTAAAAATTTGCAGCTTCAAATTCAATATATGCTTAGAGAATCAAAAAAGACAAATTTAGATGTGAATAGTGTAAACTACTATTCAATCAGATCTGACACTATTCATAGTTAGATTTGTCTTTTTTGTTTCTTCAAGTGTAGAGCAAATTTTGAGCTGAATTTTTTTGGAGTTGTAGATACAATTCATAGGTATGTTGTATATTATTTTCAGATTTTTTCGCATGATAAAAATATGTTTTATGTGAGTTGATCCTATGATCTCACCTAATAGATAGATCGTATGCAAGTCTCTCCCCTCCTTTTCCATGTGAGAACGATTATACAAAAAATGTCTGCAATGTTAATTTACATGAAGCTTAAATTGCTAAGGAAAATGTAAAAAGGAAACACGATACATGATCATATTCAGATAGAATAATAAAGAGCTTCTCCCTATTTTCACCATTTTAATTTTATTTTATATATTCACTTTTTCTTAGCTTACTACCTGTCTACTTCGTCTACGATGTGCAGCTTTAGGCCCGACTAGCCGGTAGGAGTTGCACAACAGATTTAGAGGCAGGTCACACTAGAGAACTGGCCCACTCGTATCGAGTCTCTCGCCTGCACTATGGGTAAACTAGACCAAAACCTATACACTGCTCAGCGAGCGGATCAATGTGTTTGAGTAGAGGTTTCTCGAGAAGAAGAAGAAACTTGGGAGAAGAAGAGGAGAACCGTGTCGATGCCATGCTCACATGTAAGTCCTTCTGGCAGAATGGTCGCAGCGCGCCACTTTGAGCGGTTTATAGGACGTGGACATGTATAAAGAGTAAATGATCACCCGGATGGACAGTTTCATCTCCTAAATAGCAGTTATTCATAACACGTTCAACAATTTTTATAGGTATTTTAAAAGGATTCAATTGAGCATGCGGTGGTTCATCTACTACCATAACAGTGCGAGTAGTAATCCCAAATAGGGAGTCAAAGGAAGACTTCTCCATAATGAAATAAAGTAGCAGCCAAAAATAAAAATAGCACTTACAGTAAAAGTTTTCTTTACCAATTCCACTCTTCAATAGCGCTTCACTTCCCGGCAACGGAGCCAGAAACTATACTTGATGACCCACAAGTATAGGGGATGTATCGTACTACTTTCGATAAATAAGAGTATCGAACCCAACGAGGAGCAGAAGGTGTTGATGAGCAGTTTCGATCAAGGATTCACTGTAAACACTAGCAAATAGGTTTTCAGGGGTATTTGGTATTGTAGATAAATAAAGTACGAGTAAATAAAAGACAGTAATAATAATTGCAGCGAGTGGCTCAATCCTTTTTAGAGCAAAGGACAAGCCGGTTGTTGTACTTATGATGACTAAACGTTCCTGAGGACACACGGGAATTTCGTCAAGTGCTTTCGCTTCACGCAGCTGAATAATCTTCATTGGTTTGGTAAGTGTTGTGTGGGTGAACCTATGCTAATGCACTACCCCAACTTGGACTAATGCATACTTGTGATTATACCACTTGCAAGCATCCGCAACTACAAAAAAGTAATTAAGATAAATCTAACCAATCCTTAAACTTTGAGATCCTACACTCCCTCATGCGCCTGTTTCCTAACGGGGGTTTGGGTTTCTATCACTCCCGCAACCCCACAATTAGTAGCCAAATACACGATGCAATCCCCTAGGCCCATAAAGGTGAAGTATCATGTAGTCAACGTTCACATGACACCACTAGAAGAATAACACCATAACTTAAATATCAAACCATTAAATATTACTCAACATAGTTCCACTACTAACAACATGACTTCTCCCATGTCCTCAAGAACTAAACAAACTACTCACGAGACATCTATGGATCATAATCAGAGGTGATATAATGATGAATAACAATCTGAAAATAAACCTTAATTTAATGGTTTCACTCAATAGCATCAACTACAAGGAGTAACCAACACCGGGAAAGTTTCCCCTATGAACTAGACAATTATCAAACCCAAGATGTTACAGCGGGATGGAGTGGAGATGGCGGTGATGATGGTGCTGGTGGTGGAGACGATGATGATGATGATCCCGATGAAGTCCATCTCGATGACAGTGAGGATGGCAACGATTTCCCCCCTCCGGGAAGGAATTTCCCCAGCAGATTTCTGCCTGCCGGAGAGCTTTTCTCTCTCTGTGGTTTTCCGGCCCGTAGCGGCGGCGGAATATTGCTCTGTTCGCTCTCCCAGTCTTAGGGTTCTCGGGAGGATGAAATACGCTAGGGGACGATGTCAGAGGTGGGCCAGGGTCACCACACCATGCCTAGGAGCGGCCAGGGGTGGCCTACGCCTAGGGGTGGTGTGGGCCCCTCCTGGCCCACCTCAGGCTCCCCTTCTGGCTTTCTCCGTCATCTGGCAAAATAGGAGTTTCTGGGTATTTTCTAGGAATTGGTGTTCTTCAGAAATATGGTATCTTGACGGTCCTTTTTCCAGCAGAATTCTGACTCTGGCAGTCAATTCTCCAATAATCATCAAACATGCAAAAATAGATGAAATAACGTAAGTATCATCTCTAAATATGAAATATATCAATGAATAACAGTAAATTATGATATAAAATAGTGATGCAAATTGGACGTATCAAGGTTCATTGACTTGTAGAACTTCTGAAGATTGAGGAACTTCCGACAATCCCTAAGCATGTGAGTCGACTTCTTGACATTGTCTTTTGGGTCGATTTAAGCGTGTATGTAGCAAGGAGCATTCAGTTGCTCTGCAAATGGTAGATCGGGTACCCGCGGAGGGCGGTCCCGCTAGCCACTTCGATTGCCTCCAGATCAACAACGATTGTTATCCCGACGATCGTCACGTCGTTCACTGCGCCGGTCATCATGCCGGTCGTCGCGTCGATCAGCATAACCAACTGCAACGATGTTAGTATCGCTGAATGTTTCGTACCCGCGATCTCTCCTCTTTTTGCGATGATCTCGTCGGCTGCTGGAGTCATTCGGGTGTTTCTGATCATCCTCTTCATCGTCACTGCGTGGTTTTCCGCAAGTGGTCCTCACCATCGGCCCAGATATTGGCAATCTTCATCAATTTGGTAATATTTTTCGGCTTCTTGCGACCGAGTTCTTCGATATAAGATTGTCTTTGGATGCCATCGCTAAAAGCGTCGATTGCCCTGTCGATGGAGACATCTTTGGCAGCGTTCAATAGTTTGATGAAGCGTCCGTTGTATGAGCGCATCGGCTCCTTCAGCTTCTGGTGACATTGGCGAAACTCTTCGATTCCAACGGGTCTTTTGTATGTGGCTTGGAAGTTTTTGATGAAAGCATCGACTAGATCTTCCCAGGATCTGATGGATCCCTGCGGCAAGCCTCTCAGCCAAGCTCGCGCCGAGTCCTTGAGGTATGATACGCGTACAGCACGCGTCCGTTGGGAACCCCAAGAGGAAGGTGTGATGCGTACGGCGGCAAGTTTTCCCTCAGAAAGAAACCAAGGTTTATCGAACCAGGAGGAGCCAAGAAGCACGTTGAAGGTTGATGGCGGCGAGATGTAGTACGGCGCAACACCAGGGATTCCGGCGCCAACGTGGAACCCGCACAACACAACCAAAGTACTTTGCTCCCAACGAAACAAGTGAGGTTGTCAATCTCACCGGCTTGCTGTAACAAAGGATTAGATGTATAGTGTGGATGATGATTGTTTGCAAAGAACAAGTAAAGAACAATAACAGCAGATTTATATTTCAGATGTAAAGAATGGACCGGGGTCCACAGCTCACTAGAGGTGTCTCTCCCATAAGATAAATAGCATGTTGGGTGAACAAATTACAGTCGGGCAATTGACAAATAAAGAGAGCATAACAATGCACATACATGATATGATGAATATTGTGAGATTTAATTGGGCATTACGACAAAGTACATAGACCGCTATCCAAGCATGCATCTATGCCTAAAAAGTCCACCTTCAGAGTTATCATCCGAACCCCTTCCAAGTATTAAGTTGCAAAACAACGGACAATTGCATTAAGTATGGTGCGTAATGTAATCAATAACTACATCCTCGGACATAGCATCAATGTTTTATCCCTAGTGGCAACAACACATCCACAACCTTAGAACTTTCCGTCACCGTCCTGCATTTAATGGAGGCATGAACCCACTATCGAGCATAAATACTCCCTCTTGGAGTTAAGAGCAAAAACTTGGCCAGAGCCTCTACTAATAACGGAGAGCATGCAAGATCATAAACAACACATAGGTAATAGATTGATAATCAACATAACATAGTATTCTCTATCCATCGGATCCCGACAAAAACAACATATAGAATTACAGATAGATGATCTTGATCATGTTAGGCAGCTCACAAGATCCGACAATGAAGCACATGAGGAGAAGACAACCATCTAGCTACCGCTATGGACCCATAGTCCAGGGGTGAACTACTCACTCATCACTCCGGAGGCGACCATGGCGGTGAAGAGTCCTCCGGGAGATGATTCCCCTCTCCGGCAGGTGCCGGAGGCGATCTCCGTAATCCCCCGAGATGGGATTGGCGGCGGCGGCGTCTCAGTAAGGTTTTCCGTATCGTGGCTCTCGGTACTGGGGTTTTCGCGACAGAGGTTTTAAGTAGGCGGAAGGGCAGGTCAAGGGGCGACGCGAGGGGCCCACACGACAGGGCCGCGTGGCCAGGGCCCAGGCCGCGCCGCCCTGGCGTGTCGCCGCCTCGTCGCCCCACTTCGTTACGTCTTCGGTCTTCCGGGAAGCTTCGTGGCAAAATAGGACCCCGGGCGTTGATTTCGTCCAATTCCGAGAATATTTCCTTTGTAGGATTTCTGAAACCAAAAACAGCAGAAAACAACGAATCGGCTCTTCGGCATCTCGTTAATAGGTTAGTGCCGGAAAATGCATAAATAGACATATAATGTGTATAAAACATGTAGATATCATCAATAATGTGGCATGGAACATAAGAAATTATCGATACGTCGAGACGTATCAGCATCCCTAAGCTTAGTTCTCGCTCGTCCCGAGCAGGTAAACGATAACAAAGATAATTTCTGAAGTGACATACCATCATAACCTTGATCATACTATTGTAAACATATGTAATGAATGCAGCGATCAAAACAATGGTAATGACATGAGTAAACAACTGAATCATAAAGCAAAGACTTTTCATGAATAGTACTTTCAAGACAAGCATCAATAAGTCTTGCATAAGAGTTAACTCATAAAGCAATAAATCAAAGTAAAGGTATTGAAGCAACACAAAAGAAGATTAAGTTTCAGCGGTTGCTTTCAACTTGTTACATGTATATCTCATAGATATTGTCAATGTAAAGTAGCATAACAAGTGCAATATGCAAGTATGTAGGAATCAATGCACAGTTCACACAAGTGTTTGCTTCTTGAGGTGGAGAGAGATAGGTGAACTGACTCAACATAAAAGTAAAAGAATGGTCCTTCAAAGAGGAAAGCATCGATTGCTATATTTGTGCTAGAGCTTTGATTTTGAAAACATGAAACAATTTTGTCAACGGTAGTAATAAAGCATATGTATCATGTAAATTATATCTTACAAGTTGCAAGCCTCATGCATAGTATACTAATAGTGCCCGCACCTTGTCCTAATTAGCTTGGACTACCGGGATCATCGCAATACACATGTTTTAACCAAGTGTCACAAAGGGGTACCTCCATGCCGCCTGTACAAAGGTCTAAGGAGAAAGCTCGCATTTTGGATTTCTCGCTTTGATTATTCTCAACTTAGACATCCATACCGGGACAACATGGACAACAGATAATGGACTCCTCTTTAATGCATAAGCATGTAGCAACAATTAGTGTTCTCATATGAGATTGAGGATCACTACCAGAAAAGTTGCCATGGCCGACGAAGTTGAAGTCGCGCCGTGGTTGCTGGTGTACCATGGCCGACGATTTTGGTCCCTCCGTGGTGCATGTCAAAACTTTTTTTTTCTCGTTTTTGAGGCCACCTAGCCCGACGAAAGCGGCCAAAACGTCGCGTATGGTGGCCCGG
>NW_025900561.1:0-18748 GCF_022539505.1 Lolium rigidum | reverse complement strand
GCATGAAGAGAAGTACGTGGTTTTTTGGTTTCAAACATGGAAATTTCAAAAACCCTCTCAAAGAGCTTCATTTTGGAGTGACTACGAAGGATACATGCTTAATTTTTCATATTCATGTTTTAAACTTGTTTAAATCATGGTCAAACCTAGGATTTGACCAAGATTCAAATGGGCATAATTTTTTTTAAAAATGAAAAATCAAGGCACATAGTCTTCTTATGTCATATAGTAAGCATTCAATTAAGTTGATAAACAAGGTCTAGACATATTCAAACCGAGAGAAATCATGTATCTACCCCCTAACCCTAAACTCTGTCTCATGAAGTCAAGCGCATGCATGAAGATATGTGGTTTTTGGTTTCAAACATGGAAATTTCAAAAACCCTCCCAAGAGCTTCATTTCGAAGTGATTAATTAAGAAGCATACATGCATGCTTACTTTTTCATATTCATGTTTTAAACTTATTCAAATCTTGGTGAAACCTAGGATTTGACCAAGATTCAAATGGGTATAAAAATTAAAAAAAACAAACAAAAAGGTCTTCTTATGTTATATAGTAGGCATTCAATTAAGTTGATAAACAAGGTCTAGACATATTCAAACAAGAAAAATCATGCATGTATCTACCCCTAACCCTAAACTCTGTTTCATGAAGTCAAGCATGAAGATATGTGGTTTTTGGTTTCGAACATGGAAATTCAAAAACCCTCCCAAGAGCTTCATTTTGAAGTGACTAATTAAGAAGCATACATGCTTACTTTTTCATATTCATGTTTTTAACTTATTCAAATCTTGGTGGAACCAAGGATTTGACCAAGATTCAAATGGGTATAAAAATTCAAATAAAACAAGGTCTTCTTATGTTATATAGTAAGCATTCAATTAATTTGATAAACAAGGTCTAGACATATTCAAACCAGAAAATTTATGTATCAAGCTACCCCTAACCCCAAACTCTGTCTTATGAAGTCTAGCATGAAGAGAAGTACGTGGTTTTTTGTTTTCAAGCATGGAAATTTCAAAAACCCTCCCAAGAGCTACATATTGGAGTGACTAAGAAGGATAGATGCTTAATTTTTCATATTCATGTTTTAAACTTGATTAAATCATGGTCAAACCTAGGATTTGACCAAGATTCAAATGGGCATAAAAATTCAAAAAAAATGAAAAACCAATGCACATAGTCATCTTATGTCATCTAGTAAGCATTCAATTAAGTTGATAAACAATGTCTAGACATATTCAAACCAGAAAATTCATGTATCAAGCTAACCCTAACCCCAAACTCTGTCTTATATATGAAGTCAAGCATGAAGAGAAGTACGCGGTTTTTTGGTTTCAAACATGGAAATTTCAAAACCCCTCTCAAGAGCTTCATTTTGGAGTGACTACGAAGGATACATACTTAATTTTTCATATTCATGTTTTAAACTTGTTTAAATCATGGTCAAACCTAGGATTTGGCCAAGATTCAAATGGGCAAAATTTTAAAAAATGAAAATCAAGGCACATAGTCTTCTTATGTCATATAGTAAGCATTCAATTAAGTTGATAAACAAGGTCTAGACATATTCAAACGAGAGAAATCATGTATCTACCCCCTAACACTAAACTCTGTCTCATGAAGTCAAGCGCATGCATGAAGATATGTGGTTTTTGGTTTCAAACATGGAAATTTCAAAAACCCTCCCAAGAGCTTCATTTCGAAGTGATTAATTAAGAAGCATACATGCATGCTTACTTTTTCATATTCATGTTTTAAACTTATTCAAATCTTGGTGAAACCTAGGATTTGACCAAGATTCAAATGGGTATAAAAATTAAAAAAAAAACAAAAAAAGGTCTTCTTATGTTATATAGTAGGCATTCAATTAAGTTGATAAACAAGGTCTAGACATATTCAAACAAGAAAAATCAAGCATGTATCTACCCCTAACCCTAAACTATGTTTCATGAAGTCAAGCATGAAGATATGTGGTTTTTGGTTTCGAACATGGAAATTCAAAAACCCTCCCAAGAGCTTCATTTTGAAGTGACTAAGAAGCATACATGCTTACTTTTTCATATTCATGTTTTTAACTTATTCAAATCTTGGTGGAACCAAGGATTTGACCAAGATTCAAATGGGTATAAAAGTTCAAAAAAAACAAGGTCTTCTTATATGTTATATAGTAAGCATTCAATTAATTTGATAAACAAGGTCTACACATATTCAAACCAGGAAAATCATGTATCTACCCCCTAACCCTAAACTCTGTCTTATGAAGTCAAGCATGCATGAAGAGAAGTGGTTTTTGGTTTCAAGCATGGAAATTTCAAAAACCCTCCCAAGAGCTACATATTGGAGTGACTAATAGAAGGATAGATGCTTAATTTTTCATATTCATGTTTTAAACTTGTTTAAATCATGGTCAAACCTAGGATTTGACCAAGATTCAAATGGGCATAAAAATTCAAAAGAAAAAAACAATAAAATGAAAAACCAATGCACATAGTCATCTTATGTCATCTAGTAAGCATTCAATTAAGTTGATAAACAAGGTCTAGACATATTCAAACCAGAAAATTCATGTATCAAGCTACCCCTATCCCCAAACTCTCTCTTATGAAGTCAAGCATGAAGAGAAGTACGCGGTTTTTTGGTTTCAAACATGGAAATTTCAAAAACCCTCTCAAGAGCTTCATTTTGGAGTGACTATGAAGGATACATGCTTAATTTTTCATATTCATGTTTTAAACTTGTTTAAATCATGGTCAAACCTAGGATTTGACCAAGATTCAAATGGGCAAAATTTTAAAAAATGAAAAATCAAGGCACATAGTCTTCTTATTTTTGGTTTCAAACATGGAAATTTCAAAAACCCTCCCAAAGAGCTTCATTTTGGAGTGACTAAGAAGGATCCATAGGAAACTATGTACTAATACAGTATAATGATCACCCGAGTTATTAGAGCAACAAGTCTGTCACTTACGTGTGGTTCCCATGCGTGAGGTCCCACACTTCAGTGAGCACAAGTCACGTACGCTAGGTAGGCAAACTCCCAGCCATCTTCTTTGTCAAGAGAGAGGCATCAACACACACACACACACTCTCTCTCTCTCTCTCTCCAATTATCCACCTCCGTTGGCTGCCGGTTTTGGCAGGTCGTTTCTAGCTCAGCTCGTAGGCCATGGTGTGCAGGCTCTGTAGCCATGGCGATTTGGTCGCGCCAAGTGGTTCGTCCCCGGCTGCGACGAGGATCAATCCGGACGGTGCCTATTAAGGACCCGATCGCATTTCTTGCTTTCAGCATGGGGTCTACCATGTAAATCTTAGGGATTTAGACGTAATTTCCTGTTTATTTTGTGTCCTGCTGTAAACCGCGCACTGACAACCCTGCACAACAGTCAACATCACCAGAAAAAGGATAGACACCATAAATAAGTGGGGCCCCGTGACTGCTCTCCCTTCGTCTCCTCCCGTGTGATCCCTCTTCCTCCGACTCCCGACCTTGCGGAAAAGAAAAATGAAATGAAAGAGTTTCACCGGACGGGCAAACACATGTGCTGCCTAGTAATAATAATAATAACGTAAAAAAATCGACCTACGAATCTATTATTAAATAAGCTAAACTAGGGTTTTGCCCAGTACTACGGATCAATTTCTGAAAATCCAACTACGGGGTTCGATTTTGGCCTGCTAATATAAAATTATATAATCCGAACTAGTATTCCTCTAAAAAATCATTTTGGTATGCATCGTTTGGTACTTTTCATAGCGAGTGCTTACTCCCTCCGTTAGCAAATAGTCTTCGTATGTCATATAGTAAGCATTCAAGTTGAAAAACAAGCTCTAGACATATTCAAACCAGAAAAATCATGTATCTACCCCCTATATATCCCTAAACCCTGACTTATGAATTCAAGCATGAAGAGAAGTGGTTTTTGGTTTCAATCATGGAAATTTCAAAAACCCTCCCAAGAGCTTCATTTTGGAGTGACTAATTAAGAAGCATACATGCTTACCTTTTCATATTAATGTTTTAAACTTGTTCAAATCTTGGTCAACAAACCTAGGATTTGACGAAGAATCAAATGGGTATAAAAAAATTAAAACCAAGGTCTGCTCATGTCATATAGTGAGCATTCAATTAAATTGATAAACAAGGTCTAGACATATTCAAACTAGCAGGAAAATCATGTATCTACCCCCTAACCCTAAACTCTACCTTATGAAGTCAAGCATGCATGAAGAGAAGTGGTTTTTGGTTTTCAAGCATGGAAATTTCAAAAACTCTTATGTCATCTAGTAAGCATTCAATTAAGTTGATAAACAATGTCTAGACATATTCAAACCAGAAAATTTATGTATCAAGCTACCCCTAACCCCAAACTCTGTCTTATGAAGTCAAGCATGAAGAGAAGTACGTGGTTTTTTGGTTTCAAACATGGAAATTTCAAAAACCCTCTCAAGATCGAGCTTCATTTTGGAGTGACTACGAAGGATACATGCTTAATTTTTCATATTCATGTTTTAAACTTGTTTAAATCATGGTCAAACATAGGATTTGACCAAGATTCAAATGGGCATAAAAATTCAAAAAAAACAATAAAATGAAAAACCAATGCACATAGTCATCTTATGTCATCTAGTAAGCATTCAATTAAGTTGATAAACAAGGTCTAGACATATTCAAACCAAAAAATTCATGTATCAAGCTACCCCTAACCCCAAACTCTGTCTTATGAAGTCAAGCATGAAGAGAAGTACGCGGTTTTTTGGTTTCAAACATGGAAATTTCAAAAACCCTCTCAAGAGCTTCCATTTTGGAGTGACTACGAAGGATACATGCTTAATTTTTCATATTCATGTTTTAAACTTGTTTAAATCATGGTCAAACCTAGGATTTGGCCAAGATTCAAATGGGCAAAATTTTAAAAAAATCAAGGCACATAGTCTTCTTATGTCATATAGTAAGCATTCAATTAAGTTGATAAACAAGGTCTAGACATATTCAAACGAGAGAAATCATGTATCTACCCCCTAACCCTAAACTCTGTCTCATGAAGTCAAGCGCATGCATGAAGATATGTGGTTTTTGGTTTCAAACATGGAAATTTCAAAAACCCTCCCAAGAGCTTCATTTCGAAGTGATTAATTAAGAAGCATACATGCATGGTTACTTTTTCATAGTCATGTTTTAAACTTATTCAAATCTTGGTGAAACCTAGGATTTGACCAAGATTCAAATGGGTATAAAAATTCAAAAAAAAACAAAAAAGGTCTTCTTATGTTATATAGTAGGCATTCAATTAAGTTGATAAACAAGGTCTAGACATATTCAAACAAGAAAAATCATGCATGTATCTACCCCTAACCCTAAACTCTGTTTCATGAAGTCAAGCATGAAGATATGTGGTTTTTGGTTTCGAACATGGAAATTCAAAAACCCTCCCAAGAGCTTCATTTTGAAGTGACTAAGAAGCATACATGCTTACTTTTTCATATTCATGTTTTTAACTTATTCAAATCTTGGTGGAACCAAGGATTTGACCAAGATTCAAATGGGTATAAAAATTCAAAAAAAAACAAGGTCTTCTTATGTTATATAGTAAGCATTCAATTATTTTGATAAACAAGGTCTACACATATTCAAACCAGGAAATTATGTATCTACCCCCTAACCCTAAACTCTGTCTTATGAAGTCAAGCATGCATGAAGAGAAGTGGTTTTTGGTTTCAAGCATGGAAATTTCAAAAACCCTCCCAAGAGCTTCATTTTGGAGTGACTAAGAAGCATACGTACGTGCTTACTTTTTCATATTCATGTTTTAAACTTGTTCAAATCTTGGTCAAACCTATGATTTGACCAAGATTCAAATGGGTATAAAAAATGAAAACCAAGGTCTTCTTATGTCATATAGCAAGCATTCAATTAAGTTGATAAATAAGGTCTAGACATATTCAAACCAGAAAAATCATGTATCAAGCTACCCCTAACCCCTAATTAACTCTGTCTTATGAAGTCAAGCATGAAGATAAGTATGTGGTTTTTTGGTTTCAAACATGGAAATTTCAAAAACCCTCTCAAGATCGAGCTTCATTTTGGAGTGACTACGAAGGATACATGCTTACTTTTTCATATTCATGTTTTAAACTTGTTTAAATCATGGTCAAACCTAGGATTTGACAAAGATTCAAATGGGCATAATTTAAAAAAAACAAAAAATGAAAAACCAAGGCACATAGTCTTCTTATGTTATATTGTAAGCATTCAATTAAGTTGATAAACAAGGTCTAGACATATTCAAACCAGAGAAATCATGTATCTACCCCCTAACCTAAACTCTGTCTCATGAAGTCAAGCATGATGATATGTGGTTTTTGGTTTCAAACATGGAAATTTCAAAAACCCTCCCAAGAGCTTCATTTTGAAGTGATTAATTATGAAGCATACATGCATGCTTACTTTTTCATATTCATGTTTTAAACTTATTCAAATCTTGGTGAAACCTAGGATTTGACCAAGATTCAAATCCGTATAAAAATTAAAAAACAAAATAAAAAAAACAAGGTCTTCTTATGTTATATAGTAAGCATTCAATTAAGTTGATAAATAAGGTCTAGACATATTCAAACCAGAAAAATCATGTATCTACCCCTAACCCTAAACTTTGTCTTATGAAGTCAAGCATGAAGAGAAGTGGTTTTTGGTTTCAAGCATGGAAATTTCAAAAACCTCCCCAAACTTCATTTTAGAGTGACTAAGAAGGATACAAGCTTCCCTTTTCATTTTCATGTTTTAAACTTGTTTAAATTATCTTGGTCAAATCTAGGATTTGACAAGATTCAAATGGGCAAACATATGATAAGTGATGCAAATATCATTTCTAAGTGCGGGCAAACCAGCCTTTAGCTTAACATATTTCTAAGTACAAGGTTTCAGAAAATTGAGTGGGGGCGGCTGCCCCCCTTGGCTATAGTCCGGATCCGCCCATGCTATAGTTTGAGGCCATTTGGATGACGTCGAAAAAATTCTTTGATTAGAAATGGGGTTGTTCGAACCCCGTAGTTGGATTTTTTGAACCTTGATCCGTAGTACTCGGGCAAAACCCTAGTTTAACCTATTTAATTATAGATTCGTAGGTCGATTTTTCTACGTACCTTTTTATTATTACTCTACTATGCAGCACATATGTGTTTGCCCGTCGAGTGAAACTCGGAGGAAGAGGGATCACTCGGAAGGAGAGAAGAAGGAGGGAGAGCATTATGGTGTCTCCCTTTTTCGGGTGATGATGTTGACTGTTGTGCAGGGTTTGTCAGTGAGCAGGAGGTGCGAGCGAGCGAGCGAGTCGAGCGAGGCCGAGAATGAGAGAGATTTGTTTTTTTTTGTGAGAGGGACAACCGAAGGATCCAGAAGGACCCAGAGACTTCCAATACGCATCCTGATGCGTCTTCTCTTGACAAAGAAAATGGCTGGGAGTTTGCGTACCTATTGCACGTGACTTGTGCTCACTGAAGTGTGGGACCTCACGCATGGGCATGATGTCTACGGGAGCTTCTATTCTTGTAGACAGTGTTGGGCCTCCAAGAGCAGAGGTTTGTAGAACAGCAGCAAGTTTCCCTTAAGTGGATCACCCAAGGTTTATCGAACTCAGGGAGGAAGAGGTCAAAGATATCCCTCTCATGCAACTCTGCAACCACAAAACAAGAAGTATCTTGTGTCCCCAACACACCTAATAGGTGCACTAGTTCGGCGAAGAGATAGTGAAATACAGGTGGTATGAATAAATGCGAGCAGTAGTAATGGCACCAGAAAAGTGCTTTGCCCAGGATAGTAAACAAGCAGTAGTAACGCAGCAGTAGTAAAGCGATAGAAACGATAGAACAAGCAAAGCAATAGCGATATTTAGGAACAAGGCCTAGGGAATAGACTTTCACTAGTGGACACTCTCAACTTTGATCACATAACAGAATAGATAAATGCATACTCTACACTCTCTTGTTGGATGATGAACACATTGCGTAGGATTACACGAACCCTCAATGCCGGAGTTAACAAGCTCCACAATTCAATGTTCATATTTAAATAACCTTAGAGTGCAAGAAAGATCAACACGACTAAACCAAGTACTAACACAGAGCATACACTATCGTCACCTTCACACTATGTAGGAGGAATAGATCACATCAATACTATCATAATGATAATTAACTCCACAATCTACAAGAGATCACGATCATAGCATATGCCAAGTACTAACACGGATGCACACACTGTCACCATTACACCGTGCAGGAGGAATAAACTACTTTAATAACATCACTAGAGTAGCACATAGATAAATTGTGATACAAAACACATCGCAATCATAAAGAGATATAAATAAGCACTTCACTACGCCATTCATAACAGTGGGTAAGTATTCTGTGAAATATAGCCTAAGAGACCCACACGGTGCACACACTGTCACCTTTACACACGTGGGACAAGGAGTCTCCGGAGATCACATAAGTAAAACTAACTTGACTAGCTAGCACAATGACATCTAGATTACAAGCATCATCATATGAATCTCAATCATGTAAGGCAGCTCATGAGATTATTGTATTGAAGCACATAGGAGAGAGATGAACCACATAGCTACCGGTACAGCCCCGAGCCTCGATGGAGAACTACTCCCTCCTCATGGGAGCGGCGGCGGTGATGAAGATGGCGGTGGAGATGGCAGCGGTGTCGATGGAGAAGCCTTCCAGGGGCACTTCCCGCTCCGGCGAGGATGCCGGAACGGACACTCCTGTCCCCCGGATCTTGGCTTCGTGATGGCGGCGGCTACGGAAGGTTTCGTGGGTTTCGTCCTCCGTAATAGGGTTTTCGCGACGGAGGCTTTAAATAGGCGGAAGGGCGAGCCTCGGAGGGGGCTGGGGCCGCCACACCATAGGGCGGCGCGGCCCCTCCGGCCGCGCCGGGCGTGGTGTGGGGCCCCCGGGGCTTCCCTCCGGCGGCTCTCGGGTGTTCTGGATGGTTCCGGGAAAAATAGGAATCTGGGTCTTGATTTCGTCCGATTCCGAGAATATTTCGTTACTAGGATTTACGAAACCAAAAACGAGCAGAACATGAAGCCGGCACTTCGGCATCTTGTTAATAGGTTAGTTCCGAGAAAATGCACGAATATGACATAAAGTGTGCATAAAACATGTAGATAACATCAATAATGTGGCATGGAACATAAGAAATTATCGATACGTCGGAGACGTATCAGCATCCCCAAGCTTAGTTTTGCTCGTCCCGAGCAGGTAAAACGATAACAAAGATAATTTCTGAAGTGACATGCCATCATAACCTTGATCATACTATTTGTAAACATATGTAATGAATGCAGCGATCAAAACAATGGTAATGACATGAGTACACAAGTGAATCATAAAGCAAAGACTTTTCATGAATAGTACTTCAAGACAAGCATTAATAAGTCTTGCATAAGAGTTAACTCATAAAGCAATAAATCAAAGTAAAGGTATTGAAGCAACACAAAGGAAGATTAAGTTTCAGCGGTTGCTTTCAACTTGTAACATGTATATCTCATGGATAATTGTCAATATAGAGTAATATAACAAGTGCAATATGCAAGTATGTAGGAATCAATGCACAGTTCACACAAGTGTTTGCTTCTTGAGGTGGAGAGAGATAGGTGAACTGACTCAACCTAAAAGTAAAAAAGAATGGTCCTTTAAAGAGGAAAGCATCGATTGCTATATTTGTGCTAGAGCTTTTATTTTGAAAACATGAAACAATTTTGTCAACAGTAGTAATAAAGCATATGAGTTATGTAAATTATATCTTACAAGTTGCAAGCCTCATGCATAGTATACTAATAGTGCCCGCACCTTGTCCTAATTAGCTTGGACTACCGGATCTTTGCAATGCACATGTTTTAACCAAGTGTCACAATGGGGTACCTCCATGTCGCTCTGTACAAAGGTCTAGGGAGAAAGCTCGCATTTTGGATTTCTCGCTTTTGATTATTCTCAACTTAGACATCCATACAGGGACAACATGGACAACGGATAATGGACTCCTCTTTAATGCATAAGCATGTGGCAACAATTATTATTCTCATATGAGATTGAGGATATATGTCCAAAACTGAAACTTCCACCATGAATCATGGCTTTAGTTAGCGGCCCAATGCTCTTCTCTAACAATATGCATGCTCCAACCATAAATGTGGTAGATCTCTCTTACTTCAGACAAGACGGACATGCATAGCAACTCACATGATATTTGTAACGGCCCAGGGTAGCACCCCTAATTAGAATTGCTTGTTCTTTTTCTTTTGTGCATCATCATGGCATAAGCATCATATCATCCATGTTTTTATCAAATAAAATTTGTTTTTATAAACCCTAGCTATTTTGTTTTTCCCTCTCATATGGCTTAAACCCCTTCTCTTTATCTTATTTCAAATAATCATAAAGCCAACATATTAATATTTTGGATATCTTGGAAAACTAATTTCAATTCTGGTTTAAATATTTTGAACTCTTAAAGCTTGTTTGAAACATGTTTATAAATTCCTTCCAACCTCCTTTCTCTATGTCTCACCTTAATTCAAATTGTTTATAAAACCTGAGAGAGAAGCTGCAGCAGCCCAACCTCTTTGGCCCATGTCTCCACCGAAGACCAGCCCACTTGGGTCTCTCTCCTCCTCACCTTCCCTTCCCCCTGCCAGCCCAACCCATCTTGGCCCGTACCCCTTCGGCCCTCCCCCACCTTCTTTTTCCTCGTCCTCGCTGGAAAGCGACCGAGCACGCCGATGGCGTGAGGCAGTGGTCCTCCACCTCGCGGCCACCTGCTCCCCTCCTCCTTATCTCCTCAAGCAAAACCCTAGCCACCAACCCTAGTTCCTCTCCCACCTGCCGCCTCTCTCGTCCCTTTTTTTCTTCTGCTGCAAGCCAAACCGAGAGAGGGAGAAACCCCACGGCAACCACCTGCTCGCCATGGCGCCGCCTCCCTGGGAGTCCCCTCGACGAGCCAACACCACCACCAGATCCGCCTCGTTCCCCTCTTCCTCCTGGTGCTTGGAATCGACCGGGGAAGCCTTCTACCGTCGCCAAATCGCCGATTCCCCCACTCCGGCCGCCGCAGTTCGTGGACGATTCCGGCGCCGTTCGTCCGCCTCCGGCCACACCGAGGTCACCACCGATTTCCTGGTACCTCACTCTACCTCCTGGACCCCTCGGTTGCTTTTCCCCTCCTCTGGTTCGTCCTCCCCCGTTGATGCCGAACCATGCCGCCGCAGGTCCTCTTCGACGGCGGTCCTCCGGCGACCTCCTGCAAGCGGCGCCACCTCCTCTTGGTCCGCGCCGGCGAGGCGCTCCTGACGCGCCCTCCCTTTCTTCCTGGAACATCGCCAGTCGCTCGCGCGCTCGCCGTACTGCCGCGGTGACCGCCTCCATCTGGAACGCGCTCGGCATCGGCCCGCCTCGAGCACCTGCAGTGCGTGCACGGAAGCTCCGCCACGCTGGCATCCGACGTGGCCAGCGGGCCCACTCGTCATCCTCTCTGGCTAGCTCAGCCCCCGGTGAGAAACAATCCCAGATCCAATCTGGATCTGCATCTTTACGTTTTGCCCCCTGCAGCTTTTGCACACCAACCCGCAGCCCCTGACCCTGTCTGTTTTAGGAAAACCCCCCTGCATCTTTAGAAAAGAAACCCGGGGTCCTTCCCCTGGTCAAACTTTATTTTCGGGTCCTTACCCCAATTAAATAAATCTAATTTTCTATTTTAATTACTAATAAACCAATCTGTTAATAACTTTTGTTTGGTAACTCCAAATTAAAAGTGTTCTATATGAATTTTGATCAGGAAAATGTGCTGAACATGAATATGCCATTCATTCATCTGTTTGCATCTCGCATCATGTCGCGCGTTGATAGTTGTGCATGTTCACCTAACATATATGCGGAGTATTTCGGAACACCGACGTGGTATTCCCCGCTCCGTTTAATATTGAAGTAGCGCACCCCTGCCATGTTGTGCCATGCTATTCAACCCTTAACTTTGCCGGTAGAAAATGCAACTCCAACATAATTTGTTTGTTCGGGGTTCCGATCCCGCTTAATTTGGATAAGTGCATCGCATCATCATTGCCATGTCATGCATATCATCTTGATCATGCTGGATCTTCTTTATCCGTAGTAGTAAGACTTGCATGCGTTGTGTGTTCCAGCATTTGCTTCTTCCCGGATAGGATCGCGAAGTGGTGTGGTGAGATACGACAAGTTCTCCGGATGTCCCTCGGCAAGCTTTAACAGGCAAGCATTTCCCCTATACTTCTGCCCCTGCGGAGAGTCGCTCACCTATTTTATTTTGCCTTCTCCCTCATGCTATCCTTAAGTTGCGTTCTTGTCACGTGTCCTTTCCACTTGTTACCTCAAGCAGCCCATATTGCCACCACCACCTCCTACGGCTATTGTTTGGTTATCGGGTCCGCCTTGCGAGTCGTAGTGCATGCTAGTGCTGTTTTATCTCGTTACCGTTATTGTTATCTTATCGGGTTATATGTTGGGAAGAATCATGGTTACTTTAGTTGTTGACATTTGTTTAGCGGAGGCATCGGTGGGTCAGCTGCTTGTTTTGTGACGGCTCACTTGTGTTTCCTAAATTAACTTAGGACCCGAGTTCCTGTTATCTGTTCCGAGACTGAGCGCTCTAACCACACGTGGGTATGCTTACCGGTCTCCCTCGACCACTCTGCGGAATCTACATTTTTGTCCAGTGGCCACAACTAGTTTGGATGTTTGTTTTGTTTCTCCCGGGCGTGCAAGCATGTTTCTTTGTGGTCAGATGATATGATGTTACTTTTGGGGAAGCCGTGAGTGCCTTGTAACCCCGTTGTCTCTTGCACGCTCGTAGGTGCGGCACGTATTCGTTGAAGATGGATTCACCTCTAGCGGAGCTTGTTTCCATCCGAATAGCCGTTCTACGCAACGACTAGGTCCGCGTCGGAGTTTCGATCGGGCTTCGAAACGGGTTAACTTAGTTAGGTGGCTTCTGGACATTGTTGTAGTGAAGGAGAGTGCGTGTCGTGATATCCACTGTCGTAAGTGGGTTGATCGTGCGTGTGGGCACATTTGGGCACCCCTGCAGGGTTACAATCTTATCGATAAGCCGCGTCCGCGGTTATGGACGACTTGGAGCTGTATGACTCGATCATAGACAACTTACACCTGTTGTTTCAATACTAATAACTTGTGTAGTAAGTTAGCACAACTCCAATAATAAATGGTTAAAACTTGACAACCGTGTGAGTGCCTTTGTAAGTACCTCTTTGCGAAGGGGGAACGCATCGGCTGTGTTATGTTTGCAGAGTATAGAGCGTGTAGTTATGCGCTCTCTCACCTCCTACGATTGAGACGGATGTTGTAGAGTGTCTCTATAGGTTTTAGTGCATGCGCGCTGCCGCTTAACCCCACCATATTGCCTATGACGTTCCTCTTGCGTCCTCTAAGTCCCCTGCGTGCCTCAAGTACAAAGGACGGCGGTTGACGAATGCTTATACGTCTTGAAGTCTTGTTAAGTACGAACCCGTACTTATTCTTTGCTTCTACGGGATATAGCAGGGCGGTATGAAGATATGTTCGATGAAGACGACGTTAGCAAGGTTACCCTTCCGGCTTGGCACAGGCGGGGTTATGGACGCCATTGGTTATCTTCAGGACTCTTAGTCCAATTTGTATCTTGTCCGTACTCGGACGTATTTGATCTTATGTATGATTTGGATCTTTGTATGTATCTATTTGTATCTTGACTCGTTGGAGTCGTTGTTGTAATATATGTTTCTTGTGGGATCTATTGTAAATCTGTTGTAATGTTACCGCTCGTGTTAATTCCTCTGGCATCACGTGTGCTTTGTCGCGCATGTCGTGTCGGAGGGCGTGTCGGAATCGATATCGTGCGGATTTCGGCGGGTTCGCTGGGATCCTCATGGTACCGGTTCCGGGGCGTCACAATATTCAACAAAGAATAGTTGATGGCGTCCCCAGAAGCATGGTTATCGCACAACAAGCAACTTAATAAGAGATAAAGTGCATAAGTACATATTCAATACCACAATAGTTTTTAAGCTATTTGTCCCATGAGCTATATATTGCAAAGGTGAATGATGGAATTTTAAAGGTAGCACTCAAGCAATTTACTTTGGAATGGCGGATAAATACCATGTAGTAGGTAGGTATGGTGGACACAAATGGCATAGTGGTTGGCTCAAGTATTTTGGATGCATGAGAAGTATTCCCTCTCGATACAAGGTTTAGGCTAGCAAGGTTATTTGAAACAAACACAAGGATGAACCGGTGCAGCAAAACTCACATAAAAGACATATTGTAAACATTATAAGACTCTACACCGTCTTCCTTGTTGTTCAAAACTCAATACTAGAAGTTATCTAGACTCTAGAGAAACCAAATATGCAAACCAAATTAGCAAGCTCTAAGTGTTTCTTCATTAATGGGTGCAAAGTATATGATGCAAGAGCTTAAACATGAGCACAACAATTGCCAAGTATCACATTATCCAAGACATTTTAGCAGTTACTACATGTAGCATTTTCCAATTCCAACCATATAACAATTTAACGAAGAGTGAAACTTCGCCATGAATACTATAAGATAGAGCCTAAGGACACACTGTGTCCATATGCTACCAGCGGAGCGTGTCTCTCTCCCACAAAGTGAATGCTAGGATCCATTTTATTCAAACACAAACAAAAAACAAAAACAAACCGACGCTCCAAGCAAAGTGCATAAGATGTGACGGAATAAAAATATAGTTTCAAGAGGAGGAACCCGATAATGTTGTCGATGAAGAAGGGGATGCCTTGGGCATCCCCAAGCTTAGATGCTTGAGTCTTCTTAGAATATGCAGGGGATGAACCACCGGGGCATCCCCAAGCTTAGAGCTTTCACTCTTCTTGATCATAGTATATCATCCTCCTCTCTTGACCCTTGAAAACTTCCTCCACACCAAACTCGAAACAAACTCATTAGAGGGTTAGTGCATAATCAAAAATTCACATGTTCAGAGGTGACACAATCATTCTTAACACTTCTGGACATTGCACAAAGCTACTGGACAGTTAATGGATCAAAGAAATTCATCCAACATAGCGAAAGAGGCAATGCGAAATAAAAGGCAGAATCTGTCAAAACAGAACAGTCCAGTAAAGATGGATTTTATTAGGCCACCAGACTTGCTCAAATGAAAATGCTCAAATTGAATGAAAGTTGCGTACATATCTGAGGATCACTGCACGTAAATTGGCTTAATTTTCTGAGCTACCTACAGAGAGGTAGACCCAGATTCGTGACAGCAAAGAAATCTGGTACTGCGCAAGTAATCCAAATCTAGTACTCACTTTACTATCAAAGACTTTACTTGGCACAACAAAACACAAAACTAAGATAAGGAGAGGTTGCTACAGTAGTAAACAACTTCCAAGACACAAATATAAAACAAAGTACTGTAGCAAAATAACACATGGGTTATCTCCCAAGAAGTTCTTTCTTTATAGCCGTTAAGATGGGCTCAGCAGTTTTAATGATGCACTCGCAAGAAATAGTATTTGAAGCAAAAGAGAGCATCAAGAGGCAAATTCAAAACACATTTAAGTCTAACATGCTTCCTATGCATAGGAATCTTGTAAATAAACAAGTTCATGAAGAGCAAAGTAACAAGCATAGGAAGATAAAACAAGTGTAGCTTCAAAAATTTCAGCACATAGAGAGGCATTTTAGTAACATGAAAATTTCTACAACCATATTTTCCTCTCTCATAATAACTTTCAGTAGCATCATGAGCAAACTCAACAATATAACTATCACATAAAGCATTCTTATCATGAGTCTCATGCATAAAATTATTACTCTCCACATAAGCATAATCAATTTTATTAGTTGTAGTGGGAGCAAATTCAACAAAGTAGCTATCATTATTATTTCTCATCAAGTGTAGGAGGCATAGTATAATCACAATAAAATTTACTCTCCATAGTAGGTTGCACCAAAAGACCACTATCATTATAATCATCATAAATAGGAGGCAAAGTATCATCAAAGAAAATTTTCTCCTCAATGCTTGGGGGACTAAAAGATCATGAAAACCAGTCTTCCCCAAGCTTAGAACTTTCTATATCATTATCAACAATGGTGTTCAAAGCGTTCATACTAATATTACTACCGACATGCAAATAAGATTCCATAGGTTTTTTAATTTTCGCATCAAACAATCCATGTTTTAAATCAGGAAATAGAATAAGAAGCTCATTGTTGTCCATTATGCCAAACTAGTGTAAACAAGAAACAAAAAGATGCAATTGCAGGATCTAAAGGAAATAGCTTCGAGCACACACACAATGGCAGCTGTAAAAGTACTTTACACGGAGACCGGAGTATGAGAGCCTTTTTACCTTTCCTCCTCGGCAACGGCGCCGGAAAAGTGCTTGATGTCTACGGGAGCTTCTATTCTTGTAGACAGATGTTGGGCCTCCAAGAGCGAGAGGTTTGTAGAACGACGGCAAGTTTCCCTTAAGTGGATCACCCAAGGTTTATCGAACTCAGGGAGGAAGAGGTCAAAGATATCCCTCTCATGCAACCCCGCAACCACAAAGCAAGAAGTCTCTTGTGTCCCCAACACACCTAATAGGTGCACTAGTTCGGCGAAGAGATAGTGAAATACGGGTGGTATGAATAAGTACGAGCAGTAGTAATGGCACCGAGAAAGTAGCTTTGCTCAGGATAGTAAACAAGCGTATGCGATAGTAGTAACGCATAGAAACGAGTAAACAAGCAGCGATAGCAGTATTTAGGAACAAGGCCTAGGGATTAGACTTTCACTAGTGGACACTCTCAACATTGATCACATAACTGAATAGATAAATGCATACTCTACACTCTCTTGTTGGATGATGAACACATTGCGTAGGATTACACGAACCCTCAATGCCGGAGTTAACAAGCTCCACAATTCAATGTTCATATTTAAATAACCTTAGAGTGCAAGAAAGATCAACACGACTAAACCAAGTACTAACACAGACATGCACACTCGTCACCTTCACACTATGTAGGAGGAATAGATCACATCAATACTATCATAGCAATAGTTAACTTCACAATCTACAAGAGATCACGATCATAGCATATGCCAAGTACTAACACGGATGCACACACTCGTCACCATTACACCGTGCAGGAGGAATAAAACTACTTTAATAACATCGCTAGAGTAGCACATAGATAAATTGTGATACAAAACACATTGCAATCATAAAGAGATATAAATAAGCACTTCACTACGCCATTCATAACAGATGAGTAAGTATTCCGTGAAATATAGCCTAAGAGACCCACACGGTGCACACACTCGTCACCTTTACACACGTGGGACAAGGAGTCTCCGGAGATCACATAAGTAAAACTCACTTGACTAGCACAATGACATCTAGATTACAAGCATCATCATATGAATCTCAATCATGTAAGGCAGCTCATGAGATTATTGTATTGAAGCACATAGGAGAGAGATGAACCACATAGCTACCGGTACGGCCCCGAGCCTCGATGGAGAACTACTCCCTCCTCATGGGAGCAGCCAGCGGTGATGAAGATGGCGGTGGAGATGGCAGCGGTGTCGATGGAGAAGCCTTCCGGGGCACTTCCCCGCTCCCGTGCAGGTGCCGGAACGCGAGACTCTCGTCCCCCGGATCTTGGCTTCGCGATGGCGGCGGCTCTCGGAAGGTTTACGTGGGTTTCGTCCTCCGTAATAGGGTTTTCGCGACGGAGGCTTTAAATAGGCGGAAGGGCAGCCTCGGAGGGGGCTCCGGGGCCACCACACCATAGGGCGGCGCGGCCCCTCCTGCGCGCCGCGCGTGTGGTGTGGGGCCCCCGTGGGCTTCCTCCGGCGGCTCTCGGGTGTTCCGGATGGTTCCGGGAAAAATAGGAACCCGGGTCTTGATTTCGTCCGATTCCGAGAATATTTCGTTACTAGGATTTACGAAACCAAAAACGGCAAGAAACGGAACTGACACTTCGGCATCTTGTTAATAGGTTAGTTCCGGAAAATGCACGAATATGACATAAAGTGTGCATATAACATGTAGAAATCATCAATAATGTGGCATGGAACATAAGAAATTATCGATACGTCGGAGACGTATCAGGGCACCACACGTAAGTGACAGGACTGTTGGTGTAAAAACTCGGTTGATTATTATAGTGCATTAGAACAAAGTTTCCTATGGATTCAAGGGTAGGAAATCCAAGTTAACTCATTTACATGACATTATTTTTTCCATGAAGCAAAGTTAACACATCTATCAATTGGTACATTTTGGAGTGACTAAGAAGGATCCATGCTTACCTTTTGTTTTCACGTGTTAAACTTGTTTAAATCTTGGTCAAACCTAGGATTTGACGAGAGATTCAAATGGGCGGAAAATTAAAAAAAAACAGAAAAATGAAAAACCAAAGCACATACGTAGTTTTCTTATGTCATATAGTAAGCATTCAAGTTGATAAACAAGGTCTAGACATATTCAAAACATACAAATCATGTATGTACCCCTAACCCTAAACTATGTCTTATGAAGTCAAGCATGAAGAGAAGTGGTTTTGGGTTTCAAACATGGAAATTTCAAAAACCTCCAAAAAACTTCATTTAGAGTGACTAAGAAGGATAAATGCTTCCCTTTTCATTTCGATCTTTT
>NW_025900560.1:0-16126 GCF_022539505.1 Lolium rigidum | reverse complement strand
TGTTGGATGTCTCAGGAAGGGTATGGAAAAGCTGTTGCCGACCATATGGAGATGGTCGAGGAAAATGAAACAAAAATTGGGTGACCCTTCCTAGTGTTTTCATGTAGAGGAACTCTTCTTCAATAAAGATATAGAGATGTCATAGGACTTCCATCGCGTCCGCTTCAATTGAGATGCCGGAACGCTACCTCTTCTTTCAAGATATAGAGATGTCGTAGTCTATCCTTTGAAGTATCTTCTTCAATAAAGATATAGAGATGTCATAGGACCACCAAAGTGCCCGCATCACTTGAGATGCCGGCATGCTATATCCACAAGAGAAACTATTCTTCCTCTCTTGTCTCTTTTAGTTAGCATTGTTAGCACCTTTCTTGATGGTTTGCGAGTACAATTCCAATGTACTCACGGCTTTGTCCCTGGCTATTTACTTGGCCAGACTTGGAGGAATTCGACAGATGAAGAAGGAGTTGGCGACGTCTATGCGAGCTAGGAACGTCTTCCCAGTCAGTTTCTGTAGGGTTATGGCAGATGACTTGGGTGCTGCGCTGTCTGAAGTGATGATGCTACTCTGATGTTTAGTTATCCCTTCGAGGTTATTATGTAAGTATGGGTCATGTGACCATGTTGTAATTTTCTTATTCCGCTTTGTAATGGATGGTGTAATTTGATATCAGTTCGGTTATGTGTTCACGACACACTGATCATGGGATCGTGAACTGTATACATAACAGGGTATTTCGGACCGTTAGTCCGGGGTCCCCACAATCTTGGTGCAAGTATTTCTGTTATGCCTAAGAAAGTCTATGATATGCTTGACTTGCCACCATTGAAAAACTGTTATCTGGATGTTAATCTCGCTGATAATGCTAAAAAGAAACCTTTGGGGAGAGTTGATAATGTTCATATTATGGTTAACAATAACCTTGTCCCCGTTGATTTTGTTGTCTTGGATATTGAATGCAATGCATCTTGCCCCATTATATTGGGAAGACCTTTTCTTCGAACCGTTGGTGCTACTATTGATATGAAGGAAGGTAATATTAAATATCAATTTCCTCTCAAGAAAGATATGGAACACTTCCCTAGAAAGAGAATGAAGTTACCTTATGATTCTATTATTAGAACAAATTATGATGTTGATGCTTCGTCTCTTGATATTACTTGAGTTACACTTTCTCGCCTAGGCGAAAGGCGTTAAAGAAAAGCGCTTATGGGAGACAACCCATGTTTTTACTACAGTACTTTGTTTTATATTTGAGTCTTGGAAGTTGTTTACTACTGTAGCAACCTCTCCTTATCTTAGTTTTGAGTTTTGTTGTGCCAAGTAAAGTCTTTGATAGTAAAGTAAGTACTAGATTTGGATTACTGCGCAGTTCCAGATTTCTTTGCTGTCACGAATCTGGGTCTACCTCCCTGTAGGTAGCTCAGAAAATTAAGCCAATTTACGTGCATGATCCTCAGATATGTACGCAACTTTCATTCAATTTGAGCATTTTCATTTGAGCAAGTCTGGTGGCCTAATAAAATCCATCTTTACGGATCTGTTCTGTTTTGACAGATTCTGTCTTTTATTTCGCATTGCCTCTTTTGCTATGTTGGATGAATTTCTTTGATCCATTAATGTCCAGTAGCTTTATGCAATGTCCGAAGTGTTAAGAATGATTGTGTCACCTCTGAACATGTTAATTTTTATTATGCACTAACCCTCTAATGAGTTGTTTTGAGTTTGGTGTGGAGGAAGTTTTCAAGGATCAAGAGAGGAGTATGATGCAATATGATCAAGGAGAGTGAAAGCTCTAAGCTTGGGGATGCCCCGGTGGTTCACCCCTGCATATTCTAAGAAGACTCAAGCGTCTAAGCTTGGGGATGCCCAAGGCATCCCCTTCTTCATCGACAACATTATCAGGTTCCTCCCCTGAAACTATATTTTTATTCCGTCACATCTTATGCACTTTGCTTGGAGCGTCGGTTTGTTTTTGTTTTCGTTTTGTTTGAATAAAATGGATCCTAGCATTCACTTTATGGGAGAGAGACACGCTCCGCTGTAGCATATGGACAAGTATGTCCTTAGGCTCTACTCATAGTATTCATGGCGAAGTTTCTTCTTCGTTAAATTGTTATATGGTTGGAATTGGAAAATGCTACATGTAGTAATTCTAAAATGTCTTGGATAATTTGATACTTGGCAATTGTTGTGCTCATGTTTAAGCTCTTGCATCATATACTTTGCACCCATTAATGAAGAAACACTTAGAGCTTGCTAATTTGGTTTGCATATTTGGTTTCTCTAGAGTCTAGATAACATCTAGTATTGAGTTTTGAACAACAAGGAAGACGGTGTAGAATCTTATAATGTTTACAATATGTCTTTTATGTGAGTTTTGCTGCACCGTTCATCCTTGTGTTTGTTTCAAATAACCTTGCTAGCCTAAACCTTGTATCGAGAGGGAATACTTCTCATGCATCCAAAATACTTGAGCCAACCACTATGCCATTTGTGTCCACCATACCTACCTACTACATGGTATTTATCCGCCATTCCAAAGTAAATTGCTTGAGTGCTACCTTTAAAATTCCATCATTCACCTTTACAATATATAGCTCATGGGACAAATAGCTTAAAAACTATTGTGGTATTGAATATGTACTTATGCACTTTATCTCTTATTAAGTTGCTTGTTGTGCGATAACCATGTTTCGGGGACGCCATCAACTATTCTTTGTTGAATATCATGTGAGTTGCTATGCATGTCCGTCTTGTCCGAAGTAAGAGAGATCTACCACCTTAATGGTTGGAGCATGCATATTGTTAGAGAAGAACATTGGGCCGCTAACTAAAGCCATGATTCATGGTGGAAGTTTCAGTTTTGGACATATATCCTCAATCTCATATGAGAATAATAATTGTTGCCACGTGCTTATGCATTAAAGAGGAGTCCATTATCTGTTGTCCATGTTGTCCGGTATGGATGTCTAAGTTGAGAATAATCAAAAGCGAGAAATCCAAAATGCGAGCTTTCTCCTTAGACCTTTGTACAGGCGGCATGGAGGTACCCCATTGTGACACTTGGTTAAAACATGTGTATTGCAAGCTAATTAGGACAAGGTGCGGGCACTATTAGTATACTATGCATGAGGCTTGCAACTTGTAAGATATAATTTACATAACTCATATGCTTTATTACTACCGTTGACAAAATTGTTTCATGTTTTCAAAATAAAAGCTCTAGCACAAATATAGCAATCGATGCTTTCCTCTTTGAAGGACCATTCTTTTTACTTTTATGTTGAGTCAGTTCACCTATCTCTCTCCACCTCAAGAAGCAAACACTTGTGTGAACTGTGCATTGATTCCTACATACTTGCATATTGCACTTGTTATATTACTCTATGTTGACAATTATCCATGAGATATACATGTTATAAGTTGAAAGCAACCGCTGAAACTTAATCTTCCTTTGTGTTGCTTCAATACCTTTACTTTGATTTATTGCTTTATGAGTTAACTCTTATGCAAGACTTATTGATGCTTGTCTTGAAGTACCATTCATGAAAAGTCTTTGCTTTATGATTCACTTGTTTACTCATGTCATTACCATTGTTTTGATCGCTGCATTCATTACATATGTTTACAAATAGTATGATCAAGGTTATGATGGCATGTCACTTCGGAAATTATCTTTGTTATCGTTTTACTGCTCGGGACGAGCAGAACTAAGCTTGGGGATGCTGATACATCTCCAACATATCGATAATTTCTTATGTTCCATGCCATATTATTGATGATACCTACATGTTTTATGCACACTTTATGTCATATTCGTGCATTTTCTGGAACTAACCTATTAACAAGATGCCGAAGAGCCGATTCTGTCGTTTTCTACTGTTTTTGGTTTCAGAAATCCTAGTAACGAAATATTCTCGGAATTGGACGAAATCAAGACCCAAGGTCCTATTTTGCCACGAAACTTCCGGAAGACCGAAGAGGAGTCGAAGTGGGGCCACGAGGGGCCGCCACCATAGGGCGGCGCGGCCCAGGCCTTGGCCACGCCGACCTGTGGTGTGGGGCCCCCGTGTGGCCCCCCACGTTGCCCTTCCGCCTACTTAAAGCCTCCGTCGCGAAACCCACGATGCGAAAAACCACGATACGGAAAACCTTGCCGAGACGCCGCCGCCGCCAATCCCATCTCGGGGGATTACGGAGATCTCCTCCGGCACCCTGCCGGGAGGGGATTCATCTCCCGGAGGACTCTACACCGCCATGGTCGCCTCCGGAGTGATGAGTGAGTAGTTCACCCCGGACTATGGGTCCATAGCAGTAGCTAGATGGTTGTCTTCTCCTCATTGTGCTTCATTGTTGGATCTTGTGAGCTGCCTAACATGATCAAGATCATCTATCTGTAATACTCTATGTTGTGTTTGTCGGGATCCGATGGATAGAGAATACCATGTTATGTTAATTATCAAGTTATTACATATGTGTTGTTTATGATCTTGCATGCTCTCCGTTATTAGTAGAGGCTACGGCCAAGTTTTTGCTCTTAACTCCAAAAGGGAGTATTTATGCTCGATAGTGGGTTCATGCCGCATTGACACCAGGACGAGTGACGAGAAAGTTCTAAGGTTGTGTTGTGCTTGTTGCCACTAGGGATAAAACATTGAGGCTATGTCTAAGGATGTAGTTGTCGATTACATTACGCACCATACTTAATGCAATTGTCTCGTTGCTTTGCAACTTAATACTGGAAGGGGTTCGGATGATAACCTGAAGGTGGACTTTTTAGGCATAGATGCGGTTGGATGGCGGTCTATGTACTTTGTCGTAATGCCCAATTAAATCTCACTATACTTATCATGACATGTATGTGCATTGTTATGCCCTCTCTATTTGTCAATTGCCCGACTGTAATTTGTTCACCCAACATGCTTTTATCTTATGGGAGAGACACCTCTAGTGAATTGTGGACCCCGGTCCATTCTTTAATACTTGAAATACAAATCTGCTGCAATACTTGTTCTTTACTTGTTTTCTCTGCAAACAATCATCTTCCACACAATACGGTTAATCCTTTGTTACAGCAAGCCGGTGAGATTGACAACCTCACCTGTTTCGTTGGGGCAAAGTACTTTGGTTGTGTTGTGCGGGTTCCACGTTGGCGCCGGAATCTCCGGTGTTGCGCCGCACTACATCCCGCCGCCATCAACCTTCAACGTGCTTCTTGGCTCCTCCTGGTTCGATAAACCTTGGTTTCTTTCTGAGGGAAAACTTGCTGCTGTGCGCATCATACCTTCCTCTTGGGGTTCCCAACGAACGTGTGAAATACACGCCATCACTCCTATATAAGGGGGAGTCGAGGGACAAAGAAAGCATCGAATCATTGTCTTACAAACCCTAGTTTTCATATCGTCGAGTACTTTTCGGCTGAAACCTTCGAGATCTACTTGCCCTCTACTTCCGACTAGTCTACAACCCGTAGGCATTGATAAGTTAATCCCTTGTCAATTGGCGTCGTCTGTGGGAATTAGAGGTGTCAAGGAGCTGATCTCGATGGAACGTTCAAGATCGTCGACTTCGTCAATTCCAAGCAACGCTTTGGACAGAGGTAAACAGATCGAAACTGATCTAGTCGATTTTGTTCCTCACCCGCCCTCCCGTTTGGATGCATATGCGTATCTGGAGGAGCCCATGGAGATGACGTTTGGAAAGTTCCACTTCCGCGTCGAGAAAGAAGGAGCGTATCGTCTCGAAATTCCGATCTCGTCGGGGTTATCGGCGGTCGATTCTGATTTTTCGAGTTCAACATCGTCAATCGAGTCAGGCAACGAGGAAACTCATATGCTTTATTACTACCGTTGACAAAATTGTTTCATGTTTTCAAAATAAAAGCTCTAGCACAAATATAGCAATCGATGCTTTCCTCTTTGAAGGACCAATCTTTTTACTTTTATGTTGAGTCAGTTCACCTATCTCTCTCCACCTCAAGAAGCAAACACTTGTGTGAACTGTGCATTGATTCCTACATACTTGCATATTGTACTTGTTATATTACTCTATGTTGACAATTATCCATGAGATATACATGTTACAAGTTGAAAGCAACCGCTGAAACTTAATCTTCCTTTGTGTTGCTTCAATACCTTTACTTTGATTTATTTCTTTATGAGTTAACTCTTATGCAAGACTTATTGATGCTTGTCTTGAAGTACTATTCATGAAAAGTCTTTGCTTTATGATTCACTTGTTTACTCATGTCATTACCATTGTTTTGATCGCTGCATTCACTACATATGTTTACAAATAGTATGATCAAGGTTATGATGGCATGTCACTTGGAAATTATCTTTATTATCGTTTTACTCGCTCGGGACGAGCGGAACTAAGCTTGGGGATGCTTGATACGTCTCCGACGTATCGATAATTTCTTATGTTCTATGCCATATTATTGATGATACCTACATGTTTTATGCACACTTTATGTCATATTCGTGCATTTTCCGGAACTAACCTATTAACAAGATGCCGAAGTGCCGATTCTTTGTTTTCTGCTGTTTTTGGTTTCAGAAATCCTAGTAACGAAATATTCTCGGAATTGGACGAAATCAAGACCCAGGGGCCTATTTTGCCACAAACCTTCCAGAAGACCGAAGAGCATACGAAGTGGGGCCACGAGGTGGCCAGACCACAAGGCGGCGCGGCCAAGGAGGGGCCCGCGCCGCCTCGTGGTGTGGGCCCCTCGTCGGCCCCCCGACTCTGCCCTTCCGCCTACTTAAAGCCTCCGTCGCGAAACCCCCGATGCGAAAAACCACGATACGGAAAACCTTGCGAGACGCCGCTGCCGCCAATCCCATCTCGGGGGTTTACGGAGATCTCCTCCGGCACCACTGCCGGAGAGGGGATTCATCTCCCGGAGGACTCTACACCGCCATGGTCGCCTCCGGAGTGATGAGTGAGTAATTCACCCCTGGACTATGGGTCCATAGCGGTAGCTAGATGGTTGTCTTCTCCTCATTGTGCTTCATTGTTGGATCTTGTGAGCTGCCTAACATGATCAAGATCATCTATCTGTAATACTCTATGTTGTGTTTGTCGGGATCCGATGGATAGAGAATACCATGTTATGTTAATTATCAAGTTATTTCATATGTGTTGTTTATGATCTTGCATGCTCTCCGTTATTAGTAGAGGCTCTGTCCAAGTTGATTCTAGTAACTCCAAGAGGGAGTATTTATGCTCGATAGTGGGTTCATGCTCGCATTGACACCGGGACGAGTGACGAAAGTTCTAAGGTTGTGTTGTCTTGTTGCCACTAGGGATAAAACATTGATGCTATGTCCGAGGATGTAGTTATTGATTACATTACGCACCATACTTAATGCAATTGTCCGTTGCTTTGCAACTTAATACTGGAGGGGTTCGGACGATAACCTGAAGGTGGACTTTTTAGGCATAGATGCGGTTGGATGGCGGTCTATGTACTTTGTCGTAATGCCCAATTAAATCTCACTATACTTATCATGAAATGTATGTGCATTGTTATGCCCTCTCTATTTGTCAATTGCCCGACTGTAATTTGTTCACCCAACATGCTTTTATCTTATGGGAGAGACACCTCTAGTGAACTGTGGACCCCGGTCCATTCTTTAATCTTGAAATACAAATCTGCTTGCAATACTTGTTTTTACTTGTTTTCTCTGCAAACAATCATCTTCCACACAATTCGGTTAATCCTTTGTTACAGCAAGCCGGTGAGATTGACAACCTCACTCTGTTTCGTTGGGGCCAAGTACTTTGGTTGTGTTGTGCGGGTTCCACGTTGGCGCCAGAATCCACTGGTGTTGCGCCGCACTACATCCCGCCGCCATCAACCTTCAACGTGCTTCTTGGCTCCTCCTGGTTCGATAAACCTTGGTTTCTTTCTGAGGGAAAACTTGCTGCTGTGCGCATCATACCTTCCTCTTGGGGTTGCCCAACGAACGTGTGAAATACACGCCATCAGGCACCCCCTCGCGCCGCCCTTTCGCCTATATATTCCTTCCGCCGCGAAAACCCTAAAACAATCAATCATATTCCACGAAAAGTTACGTAGCCGCCGCCATCACGAAGCCAAGTTCGGGAGACAGAAGTCTCTGTTCCGGCATGCCGCCGGGACGGGGAAGTGCCCCCGGAAGTCATCTCCATCGACTCCATCGCCATCTTCATCGCTGTTGCTGTCTCCCATGATAAGGAGGGAGTAGTTCTCCCCCGAGGCTGAGGGCTCTACCGGTATCTATGTGGTTTATCTCTCTCTCTCCCATGGTGTGATCTTTATGTGATCATGAGCTTTGTAATCTAGTTGAATATGTAGATGTTACTCTTGTCTATTATGCACTCTAGAGGTTACTTTAATATGAACTCCGGAGTCAGTCTCCACGGTGTGATGGTGACAGTGTGCGCATCGTGTGTGATTCCTTTATGACGTTGTGGAGCTTGTTTACTCCGGCTTGAGGTGTGCTTTTGCAGCCCTACACAATGAACGGTGTTGTTATCCAACAAGAGAGTGTTTAAGAGTAGCATTTATTTATTCAATTATGTGATCATTGTTGAGAGTGTCCACTAGTGAAAGTATGATCCCTAGGCCTTGTTTCTAAGCATTGAAACACCGTTTCCAACAAGTTCTGCTACATGTTCGCTTGTTGCCATCTTTATTTCAGATTGCAATTACTACTTATAATCATCCATATTACTTGTATTTCACTATCTCTTCGCCGAACTAGTGCACCTATACATCTGACAAGTGTATTAGGTGTGTTGGGGACACAAGAGACTTCTTGTATCTTAATTGCAGGGTTGCTTCAGAGGGATATCTTTGACCTCTACCTCCCTGAGTTCGATAAACCATGGGTGATTCACTTAAGGAAAACTTGCTGCTGTTCTACGAACCTCTGCTCTTGGAGGCCCAACAATGTCTACAGGAATAGAAGCGTGCGTAGACATCAAACTATTTTCTGGCGCCGTTGCCGGGGAGGTAAGGTAAAAGGTATTCGCATCCTCCGACTACTAAGCTATTTCCTAGCATTGTTGCTGGTGTGTGAGTGCTCGAAGCTATTTCCTTTAGATTCTGCAATTATATCTTTTTGTTTCTTTTTTTTATTTCACTAGTTAGGCTTAATGGAAAACAACAAAAATATTAGAGATCTTTATAGTATTTATCTTGAGTTAGGACATGAGGTGTTTGAAGAGAAAATTAAAAAACCTATGGAACTTTATATGCATGCTAATGGCAATGTTATTAGTATGAATGCTTTGAACACCATTGTTGCTAATGCTATGGAAAATTCTAAGCTTGGGGAAGCTGGTTTTGATGAGCATGATATTTTTAGTCCCCCAAGCATGGAGGAGAAAATTTACTTTGATGATACTTTACCTCCTATATATGATGATTACAATGATGACTATCATATTTTCAGCCCACCTACTATTGAGGAGAAAATTAATTATGATTACAATATGCCTCCTATATATGATGATTGTGGTGATGAGAATAATAATGATAGCTATTTTATTGAATTTGCTCCCACTACAATTAATAGTAATGACTATGCTTATGTGGAGAGTAATAATTTTATGCATGTAGCTCATGATAAGAATGTTTCATGTGATAGTTATATTGTTGAGTTTGTTCATGATGCTACTGTAAATCTTTATGAGAGAGGACAATATGGTTGTAGGGATTTTCATGTTACTAAAACACCTCTCTTTTTGCTTGAAAATCTTGAAGTTGCGCTTGTCTTGTTTTCCTATGCTTATTGCATTATGCTTACATGACTTGTTTATTTACAAGATTCCTTTTCATAGGAAGTGGGTTAGACTTAAAAGTGTTTCTTATTTTCTTTTGATGCTCTCTTTTGCTTGAACTCTTATTTCTTGCGAGAGCATCATTAAAATTGCTGAGCCCATCTTAATGGCTATAAAGAAAGCACTTCTTGGGAGATAACCCATGTTTTTATTTTGCTACTGTTTTGTTGTGTCTTGGAAGTTGTTACTACTGTAGCAACCTCTCCTTATCATGTTTATTTCGTTTTTGTGCCAAGTAAAGTCTTTGATAGAAAGTTGATACTAGATTTGGATTTCTGCGTAGGAACAGATTTTTAGCTGTCACGAATTTGAGTTGTTCTCTCTGTAGGAGAATCTAAAAATTCTGTAAAAATTCATGAGTAATCCTCAGATATGTACGCAACTTTGATTCAATTTGAGATTCTTCATCTGAGCATGTTAAGTGTCTCGAAAAAATTCGTCTTTACGGACTGTTCTGTTTTGACAGATTCTGCCTTTTATTTCGCATTACCTCTTTTACTGTGTTTGAGTGGGTTTCTTTGCTCCATTAAATTTCAGTAACCTTGGTTAATGTCCAGAAGTGTTGGGAATGATTGTGTCCTTGCTGAACATGTGAATTTTTGATTATGCACTAACCCTCTAATGAGATTGCTTTGAGTTTGGTGTGAAGGAAGTTTTCAAGGATCAAGAGAGGAGGATGATATAATATGATCAAGAAGAGTGAAAGGTCTAAGCTTGGGGATGCCCCCGTGGTTCATCCCTGCATATTTCGAGAAGACTCAAGCGTCTAAGCTTGGGGATGCCCAAGGCATCCCCTTCTTCATCAACAATTTATCAGGTCACCTCTAGTGAAACTATATTTTAATTCCGTCACATCTTATGTGCTTTACTTGGAGCGTCTGTGTGCTTTTATTTTTGTTTGTGTTTGAATAAATTCGGATCCTAGCATTCCTTGTGTGGGAGAGAGACACGCTCCACTTTTTCATATTGAACAACTGGTGTTCTTAGTTTTACTTTTAATGTTCATGGCGAAAGTTGAAAGCCGCTTCATTTATTGCTATTTCGTTGGAAACAGAAAATGCTTCATGTGGTAATTGATATATTGTCTTGAATAATTTGATACTTGGCAATTGTTTTGAGCTCTTAAGTAGATCATGTTTAAGCTCTTGCATCATGTGGTTTAAACCTATTAGTGGAGAACTACCGTAGAGCTTGTTGAAATTTGGTTTGCATGATTGGTCTCTCTAAAGTCTAGAAATTTTCTGGTAAAAGTGTTTGAGCAACAAGGAAGACAGTGTAGAGTCTTATAATGCTTGCAATATGTTCTTATGTAAGTTTTGTTGTACCGGTTCATACTTGTGTTTGCTTCCAACAACCTTGCTAGCCAAAGCCTTGTGCCGAGAGGGAATGCTTCTCGTGCATCCAAAACCTTGAGCCAAAACCTATGCCATTTGTGTCCACCATAACTACCTACTATGTGGTATTTTTCTGCCATTCCAAAGTAAATTGCTTGCGTGCTACCTTTTAAAAATTCATTCCTTGTCTTTGCAATACATAGCTCATGGGAAAGTAGCTTAAAAAACTATTGTAGTAAAGAATATGTCGCTTATGTATCTTAGTTCTTATAAGTTGCTTGTTGAGCGGTAACCATGTTATCTAGGGACGCCATCAACCTGTCACACCTTTGTTGAATATCATGTGAGTTGCTATGCATGTTCGTCTTGTCTGAAGTAAGGAAGATTTGCCATGAGTTAAATGGTTTGAATATGCATATTGTTAGAGAAGAACATTGGGCCGCCAACCAAAGCCATGTATCATGGTGGAAGTTTCAGCTTGGACATTAATCCTCAAATCTCTTATGAGAATATTATACTGTTGTTCAATGCTTAAAGCATAAAAGAGGAGTCCATTATCTGTTTTCTATGTTGTCCCGGTATGGATGTCCTCAAGTTGAGATCTATCAAAATTGAGAGATCAAATGCGATCTATCTCCTTGGACCTTTGTACGGGTGGCATAGAGGTACCCCTTTGTGACACTTGGTTGAAACATATGTAATGCAATGATAATCCATGGAAATCCGAGCTAATTAGGACAAGGAGCGGACACTATTAGTATTCGATGCATGAGGCTTGCAACTTATAGGAGGTTTTATGCATAACACATATGAATTGTTACTACCGTTGACAAAATTGTTTCCATGTTTTCAAAATAAAAAGCCTTAGCACATGAGTAATCCCTGCTTCCCTCTGTGAAGGGCCTTTCTTTTACTTATGTTGAGTCAGTTTACCTACTTCTTTCTATCTTAGAAGCAAACACTTGTGTCAACTGTGTGCATTGATTCTTACATACTTGCCTATTTGCACTCATCATATTACTTTGTGTTGACAATTATCCATGAGATATACATGTTGAAAGTTGAAAGCAACTGCTGAAACTTAAATCTTCCTTTGTGTTGCTTCAAAACCTTCTATTAAGAATCTATTTATTTATGAGTTAACTCTTATGCAAGACTTTTTGATGCTTGTCTTGAAAGTACTATTCATGAAAAGTCTTTGCTATATGATTCAGTTGTTTAGTCATTATCTTTTTGTTAGCAAACTATAGACCATTGCTTTGAGTCACTTCATTCATCTCATATGCTTTACAATAGTATTGATCAAGATTATGTTGGTAGCATGTCACTTCAGAAATTATCATTTTTATCGTTTACCTACTCGAGGGCGAGTAGGAACTAAGCTTGGGGATGCTTGATACGTCTCAAACGTATCTATAATTTATTATGTTCCATGCTAGTTTTATGACAATATCTACATGTTTTATCCATACTTTATATCATTTTGATGCATTTTCCGGTACTAACCTATTAACAAGATGCCGAAGCGCCAGTTCCTGTTTTCTGCTGTTTTTGGTTTCAGAAATCCAACATAGGAAATATTCTCGGAATTGGACGAAACAAAAGCCAAACCTCCTATTTTTCCGAGGGACACACGGAGCCAGAAGGGCAAGCCAGGGGGAGGCCCACGGCCTCCACACCATAGGCTGGCGCGGCCAAGAGGGGGGGCGCGCCGCTTTATGGGATGGGCCCCTCGGGCACCCCCTCGCGCCGCCCTTTCGCCTATATATTCCTTCCGTCGCGAAAACCTTAAAACAATCAGTCATATTCCACGAAAAGTTACGTAGCCGCCGCCATCGCGAAGCCAAGTTCGGGGGACAGAAGTCTCTGTTCCGGCACGCCGCCGGTACGGGGAAGTGCCCCCGGAAGTCATCTCCATCGACTCCATCGCCATCTTCATTGCCGTTGCTGTCTCCCATGATGAGGAGGGAGTAGTTCTCCCCCGAGGCTGAGGGCTCTACTGGTATCTATGTGGTTCATCTCTCTCTCCCATGGTGTGATCTTTATGTGATCATGAGCTTTGTAATCTAGTTGAATATGTAGATGTTACTCTTGTCTATTATGCACTCTAGAGGTTACTTTAATATGAACTCCGGAGTCACTCTCCACGGTGTGATGGTGACGAGTGTGCGCATCGTGTGTGATTCCTTTATGACGTTGTGGAGCTTGTTTACTCCGGCTTGAGGTGTGCTTTTGCAGCCCTACACAATGAATGGTGTTTGTTATCCAACAAGAGAGTGTTTGAGAGTAGCATTTATTTATTCAATTATGTGATCATTGTTGAGAGTGTCGACTAGTGAAAGTATGATCCCTAGGCCTTGTTTCTAAGCATTGAAACACTCGTTTCCAACAAGTTACGCTACATGTTCGCTTGCTGCCATCTTTATTTCAGATTGCAATTACTACTTATAATCATCCATATTACTTGTATTTCACTATCTCTTCGTCGAACTAGTGCACCTATACATCCGACAAGTGTATTAGGTGTGTTGGGGACACAAGAGACTTCTTGTATCTTAATTGCAGGGTTGCTTGAGAGGGATATCTTTGACCTCTACCTCCCTGAGTTCGATAAACCTTGGGTGATTCACTTAAGGGAAACTTGCTGCTATTCTACGAACCTATGCTCTTGGAGGCCCAACACTGTCTACAGGAATAGAAGCGTGCGTAGACATCACGCGCCATCTCGTTCAACGCTCTCCGATCGAGCCGTTTACGATGCAGGATCATGGGTCCCGCATGTCATCCTCTATGAACGAAAATTCTTTCTTTTCTTGGATTTTTTTTTGACCCCCTGATTTCCGGCTACTTCCTTTTTCTTTTGATCCTGTGCCGCCTTGGAAACGTTGAGACAGTTGCTGCTAAATGGGACCCGCATGTCATCCTCTATGTGCAATCAAGTTTCTTTTCTTGGAGTTATTTTTGGCACCTCATATTTGGTCACTTTCCTTTTTCTTTCGATCCCGTGCCGCCTCTCAAACGATGATACCGCTGCTGCTAAATGGGACCCGCATGTCATCCTCTATGTACTATAAAACTTTATTTTCTTGGATTTTTTTGGCACCTGATATTTGGTCACTTGCCTTTTCTTTCGATCCCGTGCCGCCTCTCAAACGGTGATACCGCTGCTGCTAAATGGGACCCGCATGTCATCCTCTATGTACAATCAACTTTCTTTTCTTGGAGTTATTTTTTCACCTGATATTTGGTCAATTGCCTTTTTCTTTTGATCCCGTGCCGCCTCTCAAACGGTGATACTGTTGCTGCTAAATGGGACCGCATGTCATCCTCTATGTACCATAAATATTTCTTTTCTTGGATTTTTTCACCCTCTGATTTTTGGCTATTTCCTTTTTCTTTTGATCCCCTGCCGCCTTTGAAACATTGAGGACTCTACTGGCTCATAGGTCCCACATGTCAGCCTGTATGAACGATAAAGCTTTCCTTTCTTGGTGTTTTTTTTACCCCCTAATTTCTGGCTACTTTCTTTTTCTTTTGATCTCAAGCCGCATATGAAACGTTGGGACCGCTGCTGCAAAATGGGACCCGCATGTCATCCTCTATGTACAATAAAAGTTTCTTTTCTTGTATTACTTTTCACCCTTTGATTTTTGGTCACTTGCCTTTTTCTTTCGATCTCATGCCGCCTTTGAAAACGTTGAGGAACCTGCTGGCTCATGGGACCCGCATGTCATCCTCTATGCACTATAAAAGTTTCTTTTCTTGGATTTTTTTTCACCTATCGATTTTTGGCTATTTCCTTTTTCTTTTGATCCCCTGCCGCCTTGGAAACGTTAAGTAAGCTGCTGACTTATGGGACCCACATGTCATCCTCTATGTACAAGCCGCATTTGAAACATTGAGACCGCTGCTGCTAAATGGGACCCTGTTATCACCAGAATTTGACCGGATCAGAGGTGGGCCGCGATTAGAGATGGGCTTGAAGAATATACATAGAATAAATACATGAATCGGCCTTGTATACAAAGTTTGGGCTAGTTTGCCCGTGTATCTGTAACATAGTAGGATATGTGTCGGTTAGATAGAGTTTGGCTCGTACACTGTTGGGATTATTCCCACGTTAGAAAGTCTACGGACTATAAATATGTATCTAGGGTTTATGAAATAAACAACAATCACGTTCACCACAAACCAATCTAGGCGCATCGCCAACTCCCTTGTCTCGAGGGTTTCTTCAGGGTAAGCATCATGCTGCCTAGATCGCATCTTGCGATCTAGGCAGCACTACGTTTATTCGTTGTTCATGCGTTGCTCGTGCTTGAAGCCTTGTTGATGGCGAGCAACGTAGTTATCATAGATGTGTTAGGGTTAGCATTGTTCATCGTATCATATGCTGTCGTCGTGCAACCCTTAGACGTCTAGCCGTCCTTACGCCTATCTTAGGTGTAAGGGCGGCACCCCACTTGATCATTATTTAGTAGATCCGATCCGTTATGATTGCTCCTTGTTCTTCAAGGATTAGTTTAATATCTGCATAGTTAGGCCTTACAAACGGGTTGAAGGATCCGAGTGGCGCGTAGGGTGTAGTTTGCTAACCCTAGACAGGATGTTCCGGGATCAACTTCGTGTTGGTTTTTAGGCCTTGTCTAGGGTCGGCTTACGATCACCGTGCGTGGCCGCCGAGCTCAATCACGAGTAGGATGTTCAGATTATGCGGTGAAAACCCTAAATCGTAGTAGGTCGTTTTAGCTTTATTTTGATCAAGCGAGTACCACCATCCGATCGTACACCTCGTACGCATCATGGGTGGATCGGCTCCTTGAGCCGATTCACGGGATAACCCGAGAGTCGATCGAGGCTCGTATTTAATGTTTACGTGTATGCCATGCGAGGAAACTAAGCGAGGCACAATCCAACACCTTCCCCGACCAGGTATAGGTCGGTGGCACGCCCGTCG
>NW_025900559.1:0-37546 GCF_022539505.1 Lolium rigidum | reverse complement strand
CTGTTGCGCTATCGCGCAAGTGCAAATAAAAGCGTATTAATATGCCAATGAATGCTGACGTATAGAACGGTAATTTAATAAATAATTTATTTTGGTGCTTAAATATATATTTTTGGTGATGGTTCATGTCTTGAGTTGCTATATACGCATCAAATATGACGTTTATTTCTTGTTCCTCTAAATTTTACAGAATTATACAGGATGTTTCATACCAAAATAGTTGTAAGACGATCTTTCATGTATTGGTCATTCAAAGTTAATGCGGAGAGTACCCACGGTTCTATTAGATTCGCCTTCCATTTTTGCCATGAGATTTTGTTTTCCCATTTTTTGCTATTGTCCATTGATATTAAATATTTCACAATTTCTACAACTTGTCAGGCTTTACCGAAACCACATTGGTAAGCACCATATGGTATAAAACTAAATCATCAATATATCGCGTCGATGTCTAAACACAATAAGTTCATATCATTATATTTTAGCAAAGTAGCAGCACATATCAACATTTATTTCTTCTCAAAACTAAAGCAATAATATTAGAGCAGTTTTCCAGATTCTAAATGATTTTTCAAATTTGGGTTGAAACATAGGAAAAATATAGATAAGCTTGCACTTGCTTCTTTGTTTTTTCTCCTACACCTTAATCTTGTAGCAATAACAGTGGTAGAGTCTTGCACTTAATACTTTTTGCGTGGCTCCGGGGATTTTGCAGTATGAAGAAGATTGTGACATTTTGGGACTTGTTAATGCACTCTTTATGGCAAAAAATGAAAAGCTGTAGGTTATACATATATTTCAATGGCACAATATCACAATATATGCCATTGAGTAGATTTACATAGGCTGCATTAGCGGCCAAAGGAAAGAAGTCCATACACACAACAAAAGTAGTGTAACTGAGAGTGAAAGCATAAAGCACCACCTAATTTTCATAGGCAATTCGCATTAGTGGCACTACGTTTTGGAGAACTGGAGATGTTTCCATTTTAGTTAAAAGAGAAACAACACATGAAGTGATTGGTTCAGTGGTTCAGTGTATCACCACAAGGGCCAAGAAAATATATTAATGGAAGTAGACTGTAGCAGCTGCATTTGAGTTTTTTTACGGGGGAAGCTGCATTTGAGTATAAGAGATAACAAACGTGTTGCCAACGATGTCCAAATTTATTCTTGACAGGACTACGAACAGTATGCATAGAAATGAAAGGAGAACATGGATAAAAGATACACAATGTCAGCTATCATGGAGAGTACAAATTGCGGTGAAGGCATTAGAATCATGCAAGTCTCATTAATACAAAATTTTCAAGTAAGATTGCAAAGAGAAGAGGAAAGAAGAAGAAACATATAACTACAAAGTGAGTGCTACATATCGTCAACATACATGTCAAAACATCTCCTGCTTAAATAGTTCTAGGACAAAAACGAAAGGACTGAAAATCAACTATTTCCTAGAATCACAGCTCAAGAAGATCCCAAGAAAGGCAGTAACATGCCACCAAAGAAGTAATTGTATTGATCATGAGATATTATTTGTCACCTCAAGCTGATTGGAGTCAGCTCAAGAAGATCCCAAGAAAGGCAGTAACATCATGTAAGAGACTCATCCGTACTTTTAACCGCCTTCTAAAACTCAAAACTATGAAAGGGAAGTACATACGCATAAAATAACCAAGATGGGAGTTAGATCTTTTATTATTCACCTTACATGTGAGGTCCATGTCCAAAAATGCGAGCAGATCCACTTAATGTTCTCCATGCATTAACCTGTATTACCATCATTATGCTAATGAAATAATAAAAAACCTACAGTTAGGTAGCTAAATTGAGATTTTTGCATCAGCATAACAAATTCTTTTTAGTACCTTTAGAATTTGAAAACCCATACGAGAGAATGAAATGGGAGGATATAGCTGCAAGTAAACTTCCCGAGAGAAAAACACATATCTCAGTTAGCTCTATGGTTCAAACTTCAAACAAGAACGGTCCAACCTTTACAAGCATGAAGAACAATATTTTGGCAGACCTTCCACTATTAATACTAAACTGATTCACAAGGAAAGTGAAATACTGAATATTCAGCATAATTAGTTACTCGCTAATAATATAATAACTACAGACCTAAAATCTTTGCGATATTACAAACTATAATTCTCTGAGCATTACGTTCAGCGGATCTTTCTTCCCTGAGAACTCAAGTGGTAGCCCCTATATTTAGAAATCTTCAAGGACCCTGGAACAAATTGCAGCATCATTGTCAAGGAGAACTGAACTCATGGGTGCAAACCTATTTAGGAAACTAAATAATTTCAGAGTATGAAACAAAAAGCACACGAAGATAAATCGAAGGAAAACATCTTCCGTGGCGAATCGACAACGGCTCACCTTGGCTCAACGTATTTGTGCCCCGAGAACCCAAGTGGTAACCATTGTGTTTAGAAATCTTCGAGGACCAGGAACAAATTGCCCGCATCATTGGCAAGGAGAAGCTGGACCAATGGGTGCATGCCTATTTAGGGAACTAAATAATTTTAGAGTATGAAACAAAAAGCACACGAAGATAAATCGAAGGAAAACACCTTCTGCAACGAATCGACAATGGCTCACCTTGGCTCAACGTATTTGTGCGCCTCTGCATCGTTGAATTACTTTACCACCCTGGGCGCTGATTAGAGGTTGGGCTGGAAGAGGCGAAGCCCTGCTGCTCGTGTGTCTGCACGGCATAATTACAAATCAATCAGCTTTTGAATTCTTCTAGCTCTGGCCAGAATAATTCACATGAAACAATCAAATAGAGTTGGAATTCACCTAGAGATAGCAAATTCAAGTAGATTAACGCTCTCGTGCAACCTCATTGGATTGTTCTCAAACACCTTGTTTGCACAGATCAAATCAAAGCATAGCCAAAGGATAGACGAGGAAGCACATAAGGAGAGAGCATCACCTCGTATGGATGTCATGGCACAACGGAAAGCGGTTCTCTGTCCGCCGAGCGCCACGATCACCAACCGAGATAACCCAAAGCTAATCCATCATGAATCATGCACACCTCAATTGAAATACCAACCAGTATGTTTCATGAGTCCTGCTAAATTTGTGGTTTGCAAAATCACTACGTACGGGGATGTATTGTGACTATTGTACAAACTCTTCCATTTAAAACTACAGAAAATCGGGCTTTTGCCATGAATGAAGAGAGAACGCAAACAGAGGTCTGAAACTTGATGGTGTGCCTTAAAATACCTCGGTGCCGGTAATATCCATTGCATTACTAATGTCGGCAAGTTTTAGAGCAGGGGCATTGTTTACTCCATCCCCGAGAGAACAAAGGGTCGCCTTTCTGCGTAGTAGAGTCTTCTACCTCAGATGAATCTTTACATGAGAGAAATGCCTAAATCAGTGCGAACAAAAAAATATTAATAACATGCTAATAGATGCTAACATATAGGATGGTATTTTGGTGCAAACGCATAAGAGAGACAATACTGTAACCATCATATGAATATTGTCACAAATATATTACATAACTTAAGTGATTTATCGTGGTTTCATAGAATGTTGGTGCTACATACACGATAGTAACGGAAGGAACACTTCTTTTTGGTCAGCCCATACAACGCTTCTGTACCCCTTAATATCTACTGATGTTCCTGGATGGTAAGCATCCGTCTCAAACATACAGAAAAGTCCAAGTAAATCTTGTCACCTCGTTGTTTGAAATCAAAAGCTCCAGGGTCATCTCGTGGTTCCAGCAGACAAATGCAAACCCCATGCTTATATGTAGAATAATGTGTTGTCCACGGGCCCAAGACCGGAATCAGCTTTTAGTTATCCGAGCATGAAAGAACTTTCTGGTAACCATAAGAAAAATTGACATTGTTCCATTCTAATTTACATAATACTAAAATAAATGGATGCTAGAAACATGTTAAGAGCAAGAGTACATCATATAAGCAATTGAACATCAGAATCCTAGCTATCGATATATAGATGGTTACTAATCAGAGACATTGGACCTGGACCTGGTCAACCACACAGTTGAACCTGGGCAAGCATACTAATGTTTTTGAACCAAACACAACAAAATGTCTAACATCAAAGGACTTACTTTTCATCATAGTAGGAAGCAGCCCTGAAGGACCACATGTTTTTTGTCGATACCAAATAGAAAACAATCTTCACATAAGCATAACATGAGCACGGTTAATTGTACATTATCAAGCACCAATAACACCTATCTGAATAGCAGAATAACTTCCACAACGAAATGGACCGGCGCGTATACTATTGCAACCTAAATGCACGGATGTAGGAAATCATAGTTAGCAGCAAAGCAAGTTAAATGTTCACGAGAGGATGGCCGGTGCCACGGATCAATGAAATAATTACATATAAAGTGAATGTTACTCGAACGGGAGATGAATCTTCGCCCGAGATTGAATATAGAAAATATGATAATCTCACCTTAGATCTGCAATAGCACATTTAGGAATAACACCACTCTTCCACGATCATACAAGTACCCAGAACAAAAACACTTCGAGATCAGCAGCGAGCAACCTTACTGAAGCTCCTACAAATAGGAAAATAGTGATCAGCAGTAGCTTGGTAGCCAAGTCCCAACTGAATCATTTTAGTTTTTCTGGCCATGCTGATTTGCCTGGCAGGGTGATAAATTTGAAGCAAGAAATGAAAATAGCATGAAATATGAATTGAAGGCCTCGCGGCCACACACACATACACACCTCTCCTTCTACTCTCTTATGATCACCACCCCAGGTTCCACCACCACGAGCAGCGCCCTGGACGCCATGTGGCGGGTACCACTCGCTCCAACCCGTAGACCATGAGAGCCATGCCGTGAGCGCACCATCGACTGTGCATATGAACCTGCGAGAAAACGGTCAATGTGTAAAACTGAAGAGTACATGCACATGAACCCGAAGAGGACATAACAAAATAGTACAACCTGGATGCGTAAAACTAAGCAGTTTGCGAAGAGATCATAAAGAGACATAATAAAATATATCTTCATCAGTAACTAATTAATGGGGATGTGAATGACCTTGAAAACAAAAAGGAAATGAAATCTGACACAAAACATGCAGAGAACATGAGAAATTACACCCAGGCTACTTCGTGGTTGCTGCTGAAGCTTCGCCAGCACACTGTCGACGCCATGCAGTGCTGCTAACGGCAGAAAGGATGACCATCATGATCGTGAAACCCCAATCCAGTGCCGGCCTCCACCATCGAAGCAGGTCAACATATCCGTCCTGCTCCCTTCAGGTCAAGGAAGAAATAAAACAATGAAACGGAAGAGCAAGCAGCAATACGTGAAACCATACTTTCTAAGATAAATATATAGTTTCAATCCTTGACAGTAATCACCTGAAATTTTCCCACTTCTTCCACTCAAAATTAGCACTGAATATCATTCTAAAGTAAAAGAGGGGCAAATGCTTTCCTGCTTCGAGTACACACTAAGGTTAGTCGTGTCAATGTTGTAGTCAAGAGAGCTTAGTTATATGAAACTCTTTCTTAGGCGAGATAAGAAAAGTAACCATTTTTTTGGCAAATAAGCTCAATTTTAGCATCTCCTAAGCTCCCAGCCACTTTAATTTAAGACATATTAACTCAAAACAAATGGTATCTTGTGTAACATGGCAAGCAAGAGATGCAAGAACTTGCTGAATGAAATGGACGGAGTAATATATGGCATGGACTTTCTAGCATGCAGATTTACCCCAAAAATACTCATATTGTATTTCACAACTTCGAATGCTTCTTCAATTATTCAGTTATATATTCACAGAGATTTACCACAAAAAAAATGTACCACCCAAATTTTAAGAGAAAACGGAAGAAACCCATCACCTTATCAGGTACCAAAACAAAAGGATGGGGAAAGAAAAACATACAATTGAAATGAGCAGAGCTAGATGAAGAAAACAAACATGAATGCATTGTACTCGTAAACTAAAACGTAAGGCTAGTGCATTCACAACATTTCTTTATCCGAGTTTGCAAAAATATATAATAAACTAATTACATAAAAATGCAGGAACAAAGATATCACCTTGTTCTGACAACATTCCTCTTGTGACAGAGAGATCACCTTGTTCTCCTTCATGAAACTCTTTCGTGAGATTCTTCCACTGAATTTGAGTAAATGGAAACGATGGAGTAACTTGTTGTACCATGACTTGCGTTTCGACTCCGTGAGACATCACCTGGATCTTCTCACATCATGTTGTTTCCATCTTGCTTGCCAAATGTAAGAACGAGGAAGAGAAAACAGAGTTACATCAACGTCAATACAAATGTATGCATGCACTACTTGGAGGAGTATAAATAATAGCCTCAAGAGAAGATGGTCTATAGGTGTGAACATTTAACTTCACTTTTTTAGCATGTCCTGGTCTCATTGACAGATCGGAGTGTTATGGAAGCAGAGCCCAAGGCACCTTTAGTAGTTTGAGCTCGTCGAACTCGACGTCGGACATGATGGAGTTGCCGTTGATATAGACCATCAAAGCCTCCCGTAGCCTCTGCTCATCGGCGCCTGCAAACATAGGGAACCAATTTCAACGCTACTTTATTCCATATCCATGTCTAAAACAACAATTAACATGCAAGTGCCTAGTAAATCTTAATTCTTTATGAAGAACCATGATATCATAAATCAAGCATATCTTTATAACGCAAACTCGGAAGATGAGCTAAACATAAATATCAAGCAAAGAAAAGAAAGGAAAAGGGAGAATCTGGATGGCATAACCGAACATGTAAGTGCTATAGGCTGGGCTTATATGCGAGAGGCAAGCTGTAGTACTGCATGCCGTGATAGAATATACAAATCTAATACATAAATTACGAGATAAAATCTCAAACATAAATTATGAATTAGAATGAAAATAGATTTGGAATTGAAATGCATGGGGAGAAGAAAAGAAATGCACGACTAGAAACCTTTAACTCGTTTATTCGACTTTTTTAGATTCATCAATTTAGAGATTTCCTTCTAGCAAGCAATGCATCATTGACCCCAAACTTGTACCTCGCTTTTGCGTTTGCCATGTCGAAGCAGCCGAAGAACATAGAGAAGCAACGGGATTGATATAACTTTTAATTTCAGCTGAAATCTAGCACTACGAAATTGCATACAATGGCATTCCTCCAAATCAGCTTCCTATGGAATTGCATCCGTATGGTCAAATCCAGTGCCAAAGCTAACAAATGGAGTAGCAAATTGTCATGGACAAATCCGTGTCAAAGCTACAAATGGAGTAGCAAATTATCATGAACAACGGACGGGCAAATCAATTCAGAATCCAAAGATATATGTAGATCTGGAGCAGATGATCTCACCGTGCCTCCTCTGGCCATGTCCATGTATGCCAATCCACTCCGGTTGGGGAAGAGGAGATCAGGATGACGACGAGCGAGGGCATGGCCAAGGGAGTGCGGCCGGCACCAGTCCGGCCTGCCCCCAGCACCCCTTCACCCAGCGCCGCCCCTCGCTGCTCCTCTACCTCCGGCTGGGTAGGTCGCGGGAGAGGGGCGCGACGACGACGGTTTGGGGCCTCGGAGGAGGAGACACGAGGGGGTGAGGCAACGCGCCACAACCTACAGTGGGTAGCTCGATTTATGCACTCACCGCGCCTCCCCGTCACCATCGACGCCGCGGTTCGCCTCCGGCGGTGGGCCGCCGCGGATCCGGACGCCTCCCACCGGTTCTTCACTTGAGGCAGCCGCCCCGCGCGGCCCGTCACCGTCGCCTCCAGTCGTCGCCGCCGCGCCGCCCTCCATCTTGATCTCGCCGCACGCCGGCGCAACGGAGCGACGGACGGTGCCTCTTCCCTTCCGTCTCCATGGCCGGGCCGGGCCGAGCCGCCGTAGTCTCCAGAGGAGGAGGAGGAGGAGGAGGCGAGGGATTGGGGGAGGACGGGAGGCACGGGATTGGGGAGAGGAGGAGGCTTTTGGTTGGTTAGGGTTTTCGCCTCTTTGATTTTCCGAGCGACGCGACGACGGACGCTCGCTGTCTCAAACAAATGGCCCCACGCACGCACGGGCCCAGCCGTCATGCACCCAGAACAAGCAGCGGCCGGTAGGAAAAAAGCTACTACATCCGACGGCTGAGGAGAAAAGCGGGTTTCATAACTTTACTGTGAGGTGAAACGGACGGACGAGATTGTTTTGCCCCTCTCAGACCCCCTGGATGGCTGGGTAGTCTTTCAACATTTATAGAAGTAATATCCGCAATAGTTAGGCCTTACAAAGGGTTGGAGGATCCGGCGGCGTGTAGGGTGTAGTTTGCTAGCCCTAGACAGGATGTTCGGGGATCAACCTCGTGTTGGTTTTTAGGCCCTGTCTAGGATCGGCTTACGATCACCGTACGCGAGCGCGAGGCCCAATCGTGAGTAGGATGATCCGATTATGCGGTGAAAACCCTAAATCGTCGTAGATCGCTTTAGCTTTATCTTGATCAAGCAGGACCACCATATATTCGTACACCTCGTACGAATCATGGGTGGATCGGCTCTTTGAGCCGATTCACGGGACAACCCGAGAGCCGATCGAGGCTCGGTATTTAACGTTTACGTGTATGCCATGCGAGAAACTAAGCGAGGCATCATCCAACACCTTCCCGACCGGGTATAGGTCGGGTGGCACGCCCTTGCGACGAGCATCGGACGTGTGACCGGAAGGCTTTGCGGGCCGTCGCTCCGAGGGACCGGAGCCGGCCGCAGCCACCGAGTTGTTCCCGGCTCTACTTGTGTTGCCGGTCCGCTGCCCGCCGGTGGGTTTCGACCGCAACACATTCGGCACGCCCGGTGGGACAATCTTCGACATCCACCGCATCGCCATCTACATCCGAGATGGCGGAAGGCACTCCGGTCAAGTACGAGGATCGGACCGACGAGCTCAAGAAGAAGCATGACGAGATCAAGGCGGTCCTCGAAGCCGACCTCATCGGCTCTTTCCACGGAACCCGCTCCCATGGCATCGGATGGAAGGGGTTCTCACCCGAAGCGCGCTCGATGGAGTGGACCTGTCCTCCCCGTCGAAGAACGCACCAGGTCGGCTGCGTCGAGAGATCAACTTCATGGTGGCTCATTCGGCCGCACCGCCACTCGAGAGCCTCGGTGAACACTTTGGAGCGTGTCGCTCGCGCGTGATCCAGGAAATCATGAGCCACCAGTACTCTCCGTCAGGACCAGCTCTGGGGACTTACCAAGGAGAGATGCCACTCCAGTCCCGTCCACCGCTGCCGTTCGCGTTGGCAGCACTAGAAGTGCCGAACTCATCGGCATACGTCGTCTACAAGATTGGTGGTAACCCTAGTGACTACCAATTCCTACATGAGGCGCCCAAGGAGATCCCGCACGGATACACGTGCGCATACGTGCCGGACCGCAGCAAGCGGGCACTCTCGAACCGGGCTGCGACGGCGGGGACTTCGGAACGAGCGGGAGGAACGTCGGCAACGGATCTTGAGAAGCGGACGTGGCTAGCTAAGTACGCCACTCCGACAAACCTCCGCAGCTCAGCTCCTGCAGTTGGCTCGGAAGCTGGAAAAGCAAGCATGGCTGGCTAAGTATGCCACCCGGCGAATCTTCGGGGTTCGACACCTTCAGCCATCACCGCGGATCAGATTTGTACAATTCCGAAAGACCAATTCGGCATGATGCCGAAAAGGAGGGCAATCGGCTATACCAAGCCGTACCCCAACAAGTACGAATTGATCCCGCTACCACCCAAATATCGGCTCCCCGACTTCCCAAAGTTTAGTGGATCGGATGGTTCCAGCTCCATCGAGCATGTGAGCCGATATTTGGCACAGCTGGGCACGATCTCGAGCATCGGACGAGCTGCGTGTGAGGTGCTTCGCACGGTCCCTCACGGGATCGGCTTTCGGGTGGTACACATCGCTGCCACCGAATTCAATCCGGACTTGGAAGCGGTTGGAAGAGCAGTTCCATGAGCGAGTATCACTCGGAGGCTTCCGAGGCTGGCATTGCCGATCTAGCACAAGTACGACGAGGCGCGGGGAAACAGGTGTCGGAATACATCCAGCGCTTCGGGACCGTGAGGAACCGATGCTATTCGGTTCACGTAAGTGAAAAAGAAGCGATCGAGTTGGCGGTGGTGGGTCTCTCATCATCGATCAAGGACGTGGCCTCCCAAGCGAGACTACCCTTCATTGGCACACATGGTGCGAAGCCGTCGGCATATGAACGGCGCCACCCAGATGTTTACCAGGACAAATTCAAGCGTGCGGTGGTCCTGGTTGAGGCAGGCGAGGATGAAGGTGCTGCGGGAGATCAAGAGGTAGCAGTGGCTGAATGGGCTCGGGCGGCAAGCCCCGTGTCCTGTAAGTGGGTTAAGCCACAAGGTCCTCCAAAAGGGTTCGACTTCGACGTGACCAAAGCTGAGCAGATTTTCGACCTCCTACTCACGGAGAAGCAGCTAAAGGTACCCGAAGGCCACAAGATCCCCACGGTGCAAGAGCTGAACGGAAAGCCATACTGCAAGTGGCATAACACGTTCACCCACGCCACCAACGACTGCAGGGTGTGGCGTCAGCAGATCCAAATGGCGATAGAAAAAGGGCGGCTAATTTTCAACCAATACGCCATGAAGGTCGACACACACCCCTTCCCCGCCGTTAATATGGTGGAGTATACTTACCATGGAGGGTGCCGGCCAGATTTCTCGTGCAATATCAACATGGTGGGACCCGGGCACCACTGCGGTAAGGACGGAGATGAGGGCAGCTGCTCTCATAGCAAAGATACGGAGGAAGCCGCTCCACGCGATCGGCTCCGCCACGACGGCAAGCGCTACGTCACGGAGGGAGAAGTGAAGAACATAAGATATCGGCGACCTCTCTCGATCACCTCCTCAACAAGTATGTGAGTCGGTATGACCAACGCCGACGATACAACGACGATGATGAAAAGGATCGTCCGGCTAGGGACGACGAGGAGACGTCGTCGGCATGATCACGACGAGGAGCGATATGAGCGCCACGCCAAGGAAAAGTCAAGGGAGCAAGATGACGAGGATAGGCACTGGGACTGCCCCTTCTTCAGACACTGCTGGGATTCAGGAATGAGCCGATTGCCAACAATCGGCAACTGCCCAGAATGCAAACAAAAGAAGAAGGATGCAGCTAACGTGTCCGTGTTCAAGCGTCTAGGGCCTCTCCCGCCTCGAAGCAAATGCGCTGAGTCCCCTCGGATGGAAGATCTTGAGGATTTGGAAGACGAGGGAGAAGAAGAAGAAGACAGGTACCACCGGCCAAGGTGGTGCCCTGATGGACTCAGCCGTTCCCAAAAACGAAGGGTTCAACGTCTACGTGGGTTGGAAGAAGCTGAAAGGTTGTACCTGCACACGTTGAGGAAGGCGCGGCCTGATCTGGCCGCCAAAATTCAGCGAACCCTGGACGAAGAAGGTCGGCCACAAAGGAAAGAGTGGCGCCCCAGACAAAAGAAAGCCGATGATGAGACATCGGCTGGCACAAACATGGTCTTCATCCTTCCAACGGAGTTTAGCGCTCCGAGGATTAGACGAAGCACCCGTGGCACAACCGGATCGCGGCCCACGGCCGGTCATCTTTGAGAAGCCACGAGAAAGAAGTTACATGCATCCGAAGGCCACCGTACTTGCGAGGATACATCAATGGGCAGCCTGTCAACAAGATGTTGGTGGACACTGGAGCGGCAGCTTAACATTATGCCATACTCCATGCTACGTCGGTTGGGACGCTCCAGCTCGGATCCGATCAAGACCAATGTAACACCGAGCGATTTCAACGGCCAAGCATCCGACGCACAAGGTGTTCTGAATGTGGATCCGACCGTAGGAAGGAAAACTGTCCCTACGAAGTTCTTTATTGTCGACGGCAAGAGCTCCTATGCTGTCCTACTAGGGAGAGATTGGATCCACGCCAAGCTGTTGCATTCCATCCACGATGCACCAATGCCTAATACAGTGGGATGGAGATGAAGTAGAAGTCGTCCACGCGAGATGATTCAGCCGAGATTTCGACGGCCGGCATGAACGTTTGGGAGACATCGGGCCAAGAGCCACTCTCGGGCATCAATTTGGACGACTCGCGAGCGCATCGACGTGACAAAGAACGGGGTTAGGCTGGTTTTATCCACCGGCCTGACCGTGTAACAAGAGCAACATCGATGGACAAATGTGGCGATGCCAATCCCAGTGATCGGCCCCAAGGATTTATGGAGGGACATTGCAAAAACCTTCATCGAGCAAGCAACGTGGAGGCCGATTCCAGCAATCGGCCCAAAATTATCCTCACCATCCATTCTGTTTAGGGTCAGCGCCAGCCTAATGGACAATGAGGCAATGGGTTTGCGTCGGCTGATGGGCTGGAAGAAGTCAACACTGTTCTTTACCGGGCCGACGTTCACACATAGCGCCTTGGCTAACCACAGAGCCGATTTCAGCAGTTCCCTGACAGAATCGGCTCGGGGGGCACCTAATCGGATGAACATGTGCAGTAAAACCTTGGCTAATCATAGAAGCCGATTTCAGCAGTTACCTGCGAGAATCGGCTCGGGGGGCACCTAATCAGATGAGCATGTGCGATACATGTGCAGTGAGATATTGGGGGCCGATAGAAAAATCGGCCCGTAAAAAAAAATATTTCGCATGATATGTAAGGGACAAAGCCGATGCACGGCCATCGACTCTAGCACAAATTTTATGGGATCTACCAGTAGCATGTGCAAAACACAAGGATCTCCAGCTCTGTGTCAGAGGAGTTCTACTTCCATTTGTCTGAATGGCGTGCCCTCGTCTCTGTTTCGCTTTGACTGAGACTCGGGGGGCAGCTGGCCTGGTGGATGCTCGTTTTTGAAAGCCGATTGGGTGGCCATCGGCTAATCCTGCGTCGTGATCTTCGTCAAGGGTGGTGATCCAGCAGAGCTCAAACTCATTGATCGAAATGATGAAGGATAGTTCATGAAGGCTTGATGCGCTGACATCGGCTTATTGAGCTTTGACCAAGATTGCAATCACCCCGTGGTCGAAGAGATGAAGGGCGGATTATGAGAGACCGATGCGCTGCCATCGGCTCATTGAGAATCGGTTTAAAAGAAATCGGCGAAATCAAATTGGGGAAACTTCTTCATTAATGAACAAGGATTTCTTACAAAGAAAGAGCCGATTGCTCAAAGAAGGAAGAACAAAAGAAGGGTCTATTGACCAATCTACTACTACTAGGCCTACACTAGTAGATCCTAATCTACGGGCCATCGCTGCCTTCGTCGTCATCCTCGGAGCTCTCATCGGCACTACTGCCGATGGGCTCCTCGTCGCTGCTCCCGTAGCCCTCTACGGGAGCTTCGTCCTCCTCTTCGTCGTCGCTGCTGTCGTCGTCCCACCACATGCGGAGGCGTTTCGCTGGCGGGTAGCCCTCGAGGGAGTCGTCGTCGTCTTCCTCCTCCTCTTCTTCAGAGGAGGGGCAGCCGTCCCAGGGGAACCGGTCATCCTCGCTTTCCGATTCCAGCTTCCCGTCGGCGAGGAACTCGGAGATCTTCATCCCCGCCTGGTCAAGGACTGGTCGTCCTCGGACCAGATGGAGGAGGCGTGGTCTTCCTGGTCCCATTCTTCTGGGGCGTGGATGTCCTCCGGTGTCTCGCGGGAGGAGGAGGACCCATAGGAAAGACCGGAGGAGGATGAGGAGGAAGAAGACATGGTGGCGCAGGAGGGTTTTTTGGGTGCTAATGCGAAGGGGATGAAGAAGCAAACTGTGTAGAACGGTTAAATAAAGGGGATATGAGGGAGATTCAATGCCACAGCAGTTTCGAGGAAGTTGTGCCCAACGAGAAAATTTCGCGAGGCCACGCGGAGAAGTGGAAGAGGCAAGGCATCGTAATGAAGGATACTCGCGGCAGTCCTGCTCTGCCACGACATGACCCGACAAAAGAAAGCGTAATGATTTTGGAAATGTCATTTCCAAAACCAGGGGGGCATGTGTTATCACCGGAATTTGACCAAGTCAGAGGTGGGCCGCGATCAAGACGGGCTTAAAGATTATATACGGAAGAAATACGTGAATCGGCCTTATATGCAAAGTTTGGGCTAGCATGCCCGTGTATCTGTAATATAGTAGGTCGTATCTTAGATTAGAAGATAGAGTTTGACCCGTGCACGGTTAGGTGCACGCCTAAATTAGAAAGTCCCCTGGACTATAAATATGTATCTAGGGTTTATGGAATAAACAACAACCAACGTTCAACACAACCAATCTCGGCGCATCGCCAACTCCTTCGTCTCGAGGGTTTCTTCCGGTAAGCACCATGCTGCCTAGATCGCATCTTGCGATCTAGGCAGCACAAGCTTATTTACGTTGTTCATGCGTTGCTCGTGCTCGAAGCCTTTTTGATGGCGAGCAACGTAGTTATCTTAGATGTGTTAGGGTTAGCATTGTTCTTCGTATCATATGCTTGTCGTAGTGCAACCCTTATACATCTAGCCGCCCTTACACCTATCTTAGGTGTAGGGGCGGCACCCCGCTTGATCATTGTTTAGTAGATCCGATCCGTTACGGTTGCTCCTTGTTCTTCAAGGATTAGTTTAATATCCGCAATAGTTAGGCCTTACAAAGGGTTGGAGGATCCAGCGGCGTGTAGGGTGTAGTTTGCTAGCCCTAGACAGGATGTTCCGGGATCAACCTCGTGTTGGTTTTTAGGCCCTGTCTAGGATCGGCTTACGATCACCGTACGCGAGCGCGAGGCCCAATCGTGAGTAGGATGATCCGATTATGCGGTGAAAACCCTAAATCGTCGTAGATCGCTTTAGCTTTATCTTGATCAAGCAGGAACACCATATATTCGTACACCTCGTACGAATCATGGGTGGATCGGCTCTTTGAGCCGATTCACGAGACAACCTGAGAGCCGATCGAGGCTCGTATTTAACGTTTACGTGTATGCCATGCAGAAACTAAGCGAGGCATCATGCAACACCTTCCTGACCAGGTATAGGTCAGGTGGCACGCCCTTGCGACAGCATCGGACGTGTGACCAGAAGGCTTTGCGGGCCGTCGCTCCGAGGGACCGGGGCCAGCCACAGCCCTGAGTTGTTCCCGGCTCTACTGTGTTGCCAGTCGCTGCCCGCCGGTGGGTTTCTGACCGCAACAAAGACTTATTGATGCTTGTCTTTATGAAAAGTCTTTGCTTTATGATTCAGATTGTTTACTCATGTCATTACCATTGTTTTGATCGCTGCATTCATTACATATGTTTACAATATGATCAAGGTTATGATGGCATGTCACTCCGGAAATTATCTTTGTTATCGTTTACACCGCTCGGGACGAGCGAAACTAAGCTTGGGGATGCCGATACGTCTCCGACGTATCGATAATTTCTTATGTTCCATGCCACATTATTGATGATATCTACATGTTTTATGCACACTTTATGTCATATTCGTGCATTTTCTGGAACTAACCTATTAACAAGATGCCGAAGTGCCAGTTCTCGTTTTCGCTGTTTTTGGTTTCGTAAATCCTAGTAACGAAATATTCTCGGAATCGGACGAAATCAACGCCAAAGATCTTAGAATCCCCGGAAGCATCCGGAACACCCGAGAGTCGCCGCAGGGGGGCCACAGGGCCCCCAGATGATAGGGTGGCGCGGCCCACCCCCTGGCCGCGCGGCCCTATGGTGTCGTCGCCCCTTCGACCTTCTGACGCCGCATCTTCGCCTATATAAAGGTTCCAGACCTAAAACCGCGATACGGAAGGGCCACGATACGGAAAACCTTCCAGAGCCGCCGCCATCGCGAAGCCAAGATCTGGGGGACAGGAGTCTCTGTTCCGGCACGCCGCCGGGACGGGGAAGTGCCCCCGGAAGGCTTCTCCATCGACACCACCGCCATCTTCATCAACGCTGCTGTCTCCCATGAGGAGGGAGTAGTTCTCCATCGAGGCTCCGGGGCTGTACCGGTAGCTATGTGGTTAATCTCTCTCCTATGTACTTCAATACAATGATCTCATGAGCTGCTTTACATGATTGAGATCCATATGATGAGCTTTGTATCGCTACTAGTTGTGTGCTACTCATGTGATGTTATTAAAGTAGTCTATTCCTCCCGCATGGTGTAAAGGTGACTAGTGTGTGCACCGTGTGGTTCTTGTCGTAGGCTATGATTATGATCTCTTGTAGATTATGAAGTTAACTATTGCTATGATGGTATTGATGTGATCTATTCCTCCTACATAGTGTGAAGGTGACAGTGTGTGCATGCTTGTGTTAGTACTTGGTTTAGTTGTGTTGATCCGTCATGCACTCTAAGGTTATTTAAATATGAACATTGAATATTGTGGAGCTTGTTAACTCCGGCATTGAGGGTTCGTGTAATCCTACGCAATTAGTGGTGTTCATCATCCAACAAGAGAGTGTAGAGTATGCATTTATCTATTTTGTTATGTGATCAAAGTTGAGAGTGTCCACTAGTGAAAGTCTAATCCCTAGGCCTTGTTCCTAAATATCGCTATCGTCTGCTTGTTTACTTGTTTTCTGCGTTACTACTCGCTGCGTTACTACTGCTTGTTTACTGTCCTGGGCAAAGCACTTTTCTAGTGCCGTTGCCACTGCTCATACTTATTTGTACCACCTGTATTTCACTATCTCTTCGCCGAACTAGTGCACCTATTAGGTGTGTTGGGGACACAAGAGACTTCTTGCTTTGTGGTTGCAGGGTTGCATGAGAGGGATATCTTTGACCTCTTCCTCCCCGAGTTTGATAAACCTTGGGTGATCCACTTAAGGGAAACTTGCTGCCGTTCTACAAACCTCTGCTCTTGGAGGCCCAACACTGTCTACAAGAATAGAAGCACCCGTAGACATCAAGCTATTTTCTGGCGCCGTTGCCGGGGAGGAAAGGTAAAAGGTACTCACACTCTGGATCTCGGCTACTAAGCTATTTTCGTCGTTGTAAGTACTCGAAGCTATTTCCTTTAGATCCTGCAATTGCATCTTTTTTTTTCTTGTTTACACTAGTTTGGCTACAATGAGCTTCTTATTCTATTTCCTGATTTAAGACATGGATGGTTTGATGCGAAAATTAAAAAACCCATGGAACATATTAGCATGAATACTTTGAATACCATTGTTGCTAATGATATGGAAAATTCTAAGCTTGGGGAAGCTGGTTTTCATGATCTTTTTAGTCCCCCAAGCATTGAGGAGAAAATTTTCTTTGATGATACTTTGCCTCCTATTTATGATGATTATAATGATAGTAGTCTTTTAGTACCGACTGTTATGGAGGATAAATTTTATTATGATTACAATATGCCTCCTATATTTGATGATGAGAATAATAATGATAGCTACTTTGTTGAATTTGCTCCCACTACAACTAATAAAATTGATTATGCTTATGTGGAGAGTAATAATTTTATGCATGAGACTCATGATAAGAATTCTTTATGTGATAGTTATATTGTTGAGTTTGCTCATGTTGCTACTGAAAGTTATTATGAGAGAGGAAAATATGGTTGTAGAAATTTTCATGTTACTAAAATGCCTCTCTATGTGCTTGAAATTTTTGAAGCTACACTTGTTTTATCTTCCTATGCTTGTCACTTTGCTCTTCATGAACTTGTTTATTTACAAGATTCCTATGCATAGGAAGCATGTTAGACTTAAGTTTTTTTTGAATTTGCCTCTTGATGCTCTCTTTTGCTTCAAATACTATTTCTTGCGAGTGCATCATTAAAACTGCTGAGCCCATCTTAACGGCTATAAAGAAAGAACTTCTTGGGAGATAATCCATGTGTTATTTTGCTACAGTACTTTGTTTTATATTTGTGTCTTGGAAGTTGTTACTACTGTAGCAACCTCTCCTTATCTTAGTTTTGTGCCTAGTTGTGCCAAGTAAAGTCTTTGATAGAAAGGTTGATACTAGATTTGGATTACTGCGCAGTTACAGATTTCTTTGCTGTTACGAATTTCGACCTACCTCCCTGTAGGTAGCTCGGAAAATTAAGCCAATTTACGTGCGTGATCCTCAGATATGTACGCAACTTTCATTCAATTTGGGCATTTTCATTTGAGCAAGTCTGGTGCCTCAATAAAATCCATCTTTACGGATCTGTTACGTTTTGACAGATTCTGCCTTTTATTTCGCATTGCCTCTTTTGCTATGGTGGATGAATTTCTTTGTTCCATTAATGTCCAGTAGCTTTATGCAATGTCCGAAGTGTTAAGAATGATTGTGTCACCCCTGAACATGTTAATTTTTATTGTGCACTAACCCTCTAATGAGTTGTTTCGAGTTTGGTGTGGAGGAAGTTTTCAAGGGTCAAGAGAGGAGGATGATATACTATGATCAAGAAGAGTGAAAGCTCTAAGCTTGGGGATGCCCCGGTGGTTCACCCCTGCATATTTCAAGAAGACTCAAGCGTCTAAGCTTGGGGATGCCCAAGGCATCCCCTTCTTCATCGACAACATTATCGAGTTCCTCCCCTGAAGCTATATTTTTATTCGGCCACATCTTATGTACTTTGCTTGGAGCGTCGGTTTGTTTTTGTTTTTGTTTTGCTTGAATAAAATGGATCCTAGCATTCACTGTATGGGAGAGAGACACGCTCCGCTTGTTATCACCAGATTTTGGCTAAATCAGGAGGTGGGCCGCGATCAAGATGGGCTTGGAAGATTACATATGAAAGAACTATGAAGCGGCCTTGCACGGAGAATTTGGGCTGGTTAGCCCGTGTATCTTAGTATAATAGATTGTGTATCGATTTAGAAGTTAGAGTTTATATCGTGCACGGTTTAGTGCACGCCCTCATTAGAAAGTCCCCTGGACTATAAATATGTACCTAGGGTTTATGGAATAAACAACAACTCACGTTCAACCCCAAAAACAAACCAATCTCGGCGCATCGCCAACTCCTTCATCTCGAGGGTTTCTATCGGGTAAGCGACATGCTTGCCTAGATCGCATCTTGCGATCTAGGCAGCACAAGCCCACGTTGTTCATGCGTTGCTCGTATCGAAGCGTTTTTGATGGCGAGCAACGTAGTTATCATTAGATGTGTTAGGGTTAGCATTGTTCTTCGTTTAAGCATGCTTACGTAGTGCAACCCTTGCATATCTAGCCGTCCTCATGCCTATCTCGGGTGTGGGGCGGCACCCCGCTTGATCATTGTTTAGTAGATCCGATCCGTTACGATTGCTCCTTGTTCTACAAGGATTAGTTTAATATCCGCAATAGTTAGGCCTTACAATGGGGGGAGGATCCGAGTGGCACGTAGGGTGGCGTTCGCAAGTCCTAAACGGGATGTTCCTAGGATCAACTTCATGTTGGTTTTTCGGCCTTGTTTAGGATCGGCTTACGAGCACCGTGCGTGGCCGCAAGGCCCAACCTCGGAGTAGGATGATCCGATTATGCGGTGAAAACCCTAAATCGTCGTAGATCTCATTAGCTTCATCTTGATCAAGCGGGACCACCAAGTATTCGTGCACCCCGCACGGATCATGGGTGGATCGGCTCTTTGAGCCGATTCACGGGATAACTCGAGAGCCGATCGAGGCTCGTATTTAACGTTTACATGTATGCCCTGCAGGAAACTAAGCGAGGCATCCTCATCACCTTCCCGACTAGGTATAGGTCAGGTGGCACGCCCTTGCACTTCGCAACGCCGCGTGTGACCGAGAAGAGCATTGCGGGCCGTCGCTCGGAGGGGTCTCAGCCAGCCTCGGCTCTAGGCTCTCCCCGGCTCTACGGTGTTGACAAGGCCGCTGCCCGCCGGTGGGTTTTGGCAGATCAACACATTCACGGCACGCCGGTGGGACAATCGTCTACATCAACCACATCGCCATCTACATCTGAGATGGCGGACGGCACGCCGATCACCTACGGGGATCTGCTGACGACCTCAAGAAGCAATACAACGAGATCAAGGCTACCCTCGAAGCCGACCTCATCGGCTCTTTTCGAGAGAACCCGTTCCGGTGGCATCGGATGGAAGGGGTTCTCACCGCAAGGTGCGCTCGATGGGATAGACCTCTCAACCCCGTCGGAGGAACGCACCGAGGGTACGCGGCGGGAGATCAACTACACGGTGGCTCACTCGCTACACCGCCACTCGAGAACTTGGTCAACGTGTTGGAGCGTGTCGCTCGCGCGTGATCCGGGAGATCATGAGCCACCGGTACTCGCCGTCGAGGACCAGCTCTCGGGACGCATCAAGGAGAGTTGCCATTCCGAGTCCCGATCCACCGCTGCCATTTGCGTTGGCGGCACCGGCTGAAGTGCCGACTACACCGGCATTCCTCGTCTACGAGGATTGGTGGCGACCCTAGTGACTACCGGTTCTTAATGGAGGCGCCTAAGGAGATCCCTCATGGATACGCGTGCATGTATGTGCCGGATTGTGGCGACTGGGCACTCACAAACCAGGCCACAACATCGGGGACTCCGGCGAAGACAGGAGGAAAGTCGGCGACCGAGCAGACGTGGCTAACTAAATACGCCACGCCGACGAAACTCCCGAGCCCAGCTCCTGCAGATGGCTCGGAGGCTGGAAAAGCAAACATGGCGAGGCCAAGTACGCCACCCCGGCGAACCTTCGAGTGCAACTCCTACGGCCGGCACGGCGGATCGGATCGGTACCATGCGAGAGACCAGTTCGGCATGATGCCGAAAAGAAGGAGCGATCGGCTATTCCAAGCCGTACCACGACGATTACGAGATGATCCCGCTGCCACCTAAATATCGGCTCCCCGACTTCTCCAAATTCGGTGGATCGGATGGTTCCGGCTCCATCGAGCACATCGGCCGATATTTGGCTCAACTAGGACCGGCTTCGGTGTCGGATCAGCTACGCGTGAGGCTCTTTTCACGGTCCCTCACGGGATCGGCTTTTGGATGGTACACCTCTGCGCCGGCGAACTCCATCCGAGTCTTGGAAGCAATTGGAAGAACAGTTCCATATGCAATACCATTCGAAGCTTCCGAGTCCGGCATTGCCGATCTAGCACAACTACGTCGGAAGCGCGGGAAACGGTGACGGAATACATCCAGCGCTTCAGGAATCTTAGGAACCGATGTTATTCGGTTCGTATAAGCTGAAAAGGAAGCGATCGAGTTGGCGGTAGCGGGCCTTGCAACACAGCTCAAGGACATGGCCTCCCAAGCAGATTATCCCTCGTCGGCGCACATGGTTCGAAACTATCGGCATATGAACAGCGCCACCCCGACTCGTACCAAGACAAGTTCAAGCGTGCGGTAGTTATGGTCGATACGGAGGAGGATGAAGTGCCTGCGGGAGGCCAAGAGATAGCGATGGCTGAGTGGACTCAGGGGGAACCCCCGTGGCCCGCAAATGGGTGAAGCCACCAGGGCCGCCCAGGGGATTTGATTTTGACGTGACCAAGACTGAACAAATCTTCGACCTCCTTCTCAAGGAGAAACAGTTGACGATTCCTGAAGGTCTCAAGTTCCCCACGGCGAAGGAGCTAAACGGAAAGCCGTACTGCAAGTTCCACAACTCGCTTTCCCATGCCACCAACGACTGCCGGGTGTGGCGTCAGCACATCCAAGCGGCGATAGAGAAGGGCGGCTAATTTTCAACCGATACGCCATGAAGGTCGACACCCAACCCTTCCCCGCCGTTAACATGGTAGAAATCATCTACCCGAAGGCTGCCGACCGGGTCCCTCGTTCGAGCATCAACATGGTAGGACACGGAAACCACTGCGGCAAAGATGGAGATGAGGGCAGCTGCTCTCATAGCAAGGACACGAGAGGAGGCCGCTCCGCGCGATCGGCTCCATCATGATGGCAAGCGCTATGTCACGAGAGGGAGAGGTGAAGAATATAAGATATCGGCGACCCCTCTCCGATCACCTCCTCAACAAATATGTGAGTCGGTATGACCAACGCCGACGGCACAATTACGATGATAGAGGAGATCGTCTGGCTAGAGAAGCCAGAAGATATCGTCGGCAGGATCGCGATGAGGAGGAGCACGAGCGCTGTGCCGCGGAAGCATCCAGGGAGCAAGATGACAACGCCAGACACTGGGACTGCCCCTTCTTCAGACACTGCTGGGATTCAGGAATGAGCCGATTGCCCACAATCGGCAATTGCCCAGAATGCAATCGGAAAAGAAGGAGGCAGCCAACGTGTCCGTGTTCGAGCGCTTAGGGCCTCTCCCGCCACAAAGCAAACGCGGCCGAGTCACCTCGTTGGGCAGATCTTGAAGATTCGGAAGACGAGGGAGAAGTGGAAGAAGACAGGTACCACCGGCCAAGGTGGTGCCACGACGGACTCAGCCGTTCCCAAAGCGCGGGGTTCGGCGATTGCGCGGCACGGAGGAAGCCGAAAGGTTGTACCTGCATACGCTAAGGAAGGCACGGCCTGATGCGGCTGCAAAGGTTCAGCGAACCCTGGATGAAGAGGGTCGTCCACGGAAAATGGAGTGGCGCCCCAAACAGAGGAAAGCCGATGATGAGACATCGGCTGGCACAAACATGGTACTCGTCTTGCCAACAGAGCTTAGCCCTCCACGGCTCTACGGAGCACTCAAGGTGGACGACAGCAAGCGCATCAAGTCAGAGGTTGGGTTGGTTTTATCCAGCCTAACCAAATAACAAGACTGAACCAATGAGCAAACCAGGAGAGGCTGATCCTTGTGATTGGCCCCAAAAAATTTACGAAGGGAACTTACAAAACCTTCAACGAGCAAGCAACGTGGAGGCCGATTCCAGCAATCGGCCAAAATTATCCTCACCTAACCTTTCTGCCTGGGTTCAACATGTTATCCAACAGAGCCGATACCATCAATTTTCTTGACAGAATCGGCTCGGGGGGGCACCCAGGTATATGAAAATATGAGGATATGCAACAGAAGCATCTCATCTTTTGTTGATGGGTATTGGAATATGGGGGCCGATACACAAGTCGGCCGGGAAAAAAAAAATTCGAAAAAATTTCAAGCTTAGCCGATGCACAGACATCGACTTAAGAATCTGGAGGGCGGCTCGCCCAGAAATCCCCTCACTCTAAAGAGCCGATTTTTTCTGAATCGGTTGATACGGCGTTGCGAGTTGGAAACCAAGGGTGATGGACGTGATCAGCTCACCGCTATGCTCACCTTGAAGGCCCGGGGGGCAGCTCACCTTGAAGTTTCTCTGATCCGGGGAGCCGATTTCGTTGGATCGGCTGAACTCTGCACCACAAGTTACCTGAAGAATGGGGCTTATGTTGCAAATTTATCGTAGCCTGCTGGATCAGTTGTATGGACCCTCGCCTTGGCTGAGGCTCGGGGGGCAGCTCGCCCTCGAGGTTTAACCAACTCTGTCGAAGTGGGCTCACTCTTCGTGACGGCTCGTTCAAAAGACAGTGATTAGTGTAGAAGGAAGGCTGCCGGAGCGGAGCAAGCGGAAGTCGGAGAGGATAAGGAGACCGACATTATTTCGGGAGTTCGCCGCTAGGTTCAGCATGCCATCTTGAGAGATCTGCGGATTTGCACGAGTAGGGCTTGGCCTTGTTTGGCAAGGAGTTTGGGTCTGGGTGGATCTATCTCGAAATTTAGTGTGGGAGACCGATGCGATGCCATCGGTTTGTTGGGCGTTGTCCAGTTTGGCAATCGGCAGAATCAGAAGGAAAGACAATCGGCTAAATTATCATAAAGAGAATCGGCAAAATCGAGTTGGGGAATTTCTTCATTGATAAGCCAGATTTCTTACATAGAAGAGCTGATTGCTCTCAAAAGGAAATACCATGGGGATACATTGCCCCGTCTGCTACTGCTAGCCCTATGCTAAGACCCTATCTAGGGGCCGCTGCTGCCCTCGTCGTCGTCGTCGCCGTCGTCGCCACTGCCGGCGCTGCTCCCTGCCGGCTCGTCGTCGCTGCTCCAGCGGCCGCCGATGGGACCTTCGTCGTCTTCATCTTCTTCGTCGGCGTCGTCATCACTGTCGACGTCGCTGAGGTTCCCGGGCCAGAGGTGGCGGCGTTTGGCCGGCGGCTCGTCGGAGGGGCTGTCTTCATCCTCCTCCTCCTTCACCTCCTCGGAGGTGGTGAAGTCCGCCCAGGAGAGGCGGTCGTCTTCGCTCTCCTCTACCGCTTCCTCGTCAGCAAGGAAGCGGAGGTCGCTCTCCCCGTCGGTTTGGGATTTGTCATCCTCGGACCAGACGTAGGAGTCGTGGTCCTCTTTGTCCCACTTTGTCGGGGCAAGGATGTCGTACGCCGCTTGCGTACCCCATGAGGGCGTCGACTCTCGGATGGGAGAGGACACGTGGGAAAGATCCGACGAAGAAGAAGAGGAAGAGGAGGAGGACATGGTTGCAGGGGAGGGTTTTTGGAGTGCTACTGCGGAAGGGGTAAAGAAGAGAACTGTTTGTTGCGGCTAAATAAAAGGAGGTGGGGGTTTTTAATTTCCGAGCGGTTCTCGAGGACATGGTGCCAAAGCTGTCAAATCGTGCGAGAGAAGTTGGGAAGGCAAGTCGTCATGATGAGACATGCTTGCGACGGTTCCGCTCTGCCGTGACACGACCCCTACGAGGAAAAAAGCAGAGTGGTTTTGAAATTATCATTACCAAAACCAGGGGGCATGTGTTATCACCAGATTTTGGCTAAATCAGGAGGTGGGCCGCGATCAAGATGGGCTTGGAAGATTACATATGAAAGAACTATGAAGCGGCCTTGCACGGAGAATTTGGGCTGGTTAGCCCGTGTATCTTAGTATAATAGATTGTGTATCGATTTAGAAGTTAGAGTTTATATCGTGCACGGTTTAGTGCACGCCCTCATTAGAAAGTCCCCTGGACTATAAATATGTACCTAGGGTTTATGGAATAAACAACAACTCACGTTCAACCCCAAAAACAAACCAATCTCGGCGCATCGCCAACTCCTTCATCTCGAGGGTTTCTATCGGGTAAGCGACATGCTGCCTAGATCGCATCTTGCGATCTAGGCAGCACAAGCCCACGTTGTTCATGCGTTGCTCGTCTCGAAGCGTTTTTGATGGCGAGCAACGTAGTTATCATTAGATGTGTTAGGGTTAGCATTGTTCTTCGTTTAAGCATGCTTACGTAGTGCAACCCTTGCATATCTAGCCGTCCTCATGCCTATCTCAGGTGTGGGGGCGGCACCCCGCTTGATCATTGTTTAGTAGATCTGATCCGTTACGATTGCTCCTTGTTCTACAAGGATTAGTTTAATATCTGCAATAGTTAGGCCTTACAATGGGGGGGAGGATCCAGTGGCACGTAGGGTGGCGTTCGCAAGTCCTAAATGGGATGTTCCTAGGATCAACTTCATGTTGGTTTTTCGGCCTTGTTTAGGATCGGCTTACGAGCACCGTGCGTGGCCGCAAGGCCCAACTCGGAGTAGGATGATCCGATTATGCGGTGAAAACCCTAAATCGTCGTAGATCTCATTAGCTTCATCTTGATCAAGCAGGACCACCAAGTATTCGTGCACCCCGCACGGATCATGGGTGGATCGGCTCTTTGAGCCGATTCACGAGATAACCTGAGAGCCGATCGAGGCTCGTATTTAACGTTTACATGTATGCCTCCGCGGAAACTAAGCGAGGCATCCTCATCACCTTCCCGACCGGGTATAGGTCAGGTGGCACGCCCTTGCACTTCGCAACGCCGCGTGTGACCAGAAGAGCATTGCGGGCCGTCGCTCGGAGGGGTCTCAGCCAGCCGCAGCTCTAGGCTCCCCCCGGCTCTACAGTGTTGACAAGGCCGCTGCCCGCCGGTGGGTTTTGGCAGTCAACACCGCTGTAGCATATGGACAAGTATGTCCTTAGGCTCTACTCATAGTATTCATGGCGAAGTTTCTTCTTCGTTAATTTGTTATATGGTTGGAATTGGAAAATGATACATGTAGTAAATTTCTAAAATGTCTTGAATAATTTGATACTTGGCAATTGTTGTGCTCATGTTTAAGCTCTTGCATCATATACTTTGTACCCATTAATGAAGAAACACCTAGAGCTTGCTAAATTTGGTTTGCATATTTGGTCTCTCTAAAGTCTAGATAATATCTAGTATTGAGTTTTGAACAACAAGGAAGACGGTGTAGAGTCTTATAATGTTTACAATATGTCTTTTATGTGAGTTTTGCTGCACCGGTTCATCCTTGTGTTTGTTTCAAATAACCTTGCTAGCCTAAAACTTGTATCGAGAGGGAATACTTCTCATACATCCAAAATCCTTGAGCCAACCAATATGCCATTTGTGTCCACCATACCTACCTACTACATGGTATTTCTCCGCCATTCCAAAGTAAATTGCTTGAAGTGCTACCTTTAAATTTCTATCCCCTACCTTTGCAATATATAGCTCATGGGACAAATAGGTTAAAAACTATTGTGGTATTGAATATGTACTTATGCACTTTATCTCTTATTAAGTTGCTTGTTGTGCGATAACCATGTTTCTGGGAACGCCATCAACTATTCTTTGTTGAATATCATGTGAGTTGCTATGCATGTCCGTCTTGTCCGAAGTAAGAGAGATCTTCCACCTTAATGGTTGGAGCATGCATATTGTTAGAGAAGAACATTGGGCCGCTAACTAAAGCCATGATTCATGGTGGAAGTTTCCAGTTTTGGACATATATCCTTAATCTCATATGAGAATAATAATTGTTGCCACATGCTTATGCATTAAAGAGGAGTCCATTATTTGTTGTCCATGTTGTCCCGGTATGGATGTCTAAGTTGAGAATAATCAAAAGCGAGAAATCCAAAATGCGAGCTTTCTCCTTAGACCTTTGTACGGGCGGCATGGAGGTACCCCATTGTGACACTTGGTTAAAACATGTGTATTGCGATGATCCGGTAGTCCAAGCTAATTAGGACAAGGTGCGGGCACTATTAGTATACTATGCATGAGGCTTGCAACTTGTAAGATATAATTTACATAACTCATATGCTTTATTACTACCGTTGACAAAATTGTTTCATGTTTTCAAAATAAAAGCTCTAGCACAAATATAGCAATCGATGCTTTCCTCTTTGAAGGATCATTCTTTTACCTTTTATGTTGAGTCAGTTCACCTATTTCTCTCCACCTCAAGAAGCAAACACTTGTGTGAACTGTGCATTGATTCCTACATACTTGCATATTGCACTTGTTATATTACTCTATGTTGACAATTATCCATGAGATATACATGTTACAAGTTGAAAGCAACCGCTGAAACTTAATCTTCCTTTGTGTTGCTTCAATACCTTTACTTTGATTTATTGCTTTATGAGTTAACTCTTATGCAAGACTTATTGATGCTTGTCTTTATGAAAAGTCTTTGCTTTATGATTCAGCTTGTTTACTCATGTCATTACCATTGTTTTGATCGCTGCATTCATTACATATGTTTACAATATGATCAAGGTTATGATGGCATGTCACTCCAGAAATTATCTTTGTTATCGTTTACCTACTCGGGACAAGCAGAAACTAAGCTTGGGGATGCTGATACGTCTCCGACGTATCGATAATTTCTTATGTTCCATGCCACATTATTGATGATATCTACATGTTTTATGCACACTTTATGTCATATTCGTGCATTTTCTGGAACTAACCTATTAACAAGATGCCGAAGTGCCGGTTCTCGTTTTCTACTGTTTTTGGTTTCAGAAATCCTAGTAACGAAATATTCTCGGAATCGGACGAAATCAACGCCAAAGATCTTAGAATCCCCGGAAGCATCCGGAACACCCGAGAGTCGCCGGAGGGGGCCACGGGGCCCCCGGATGATAGGGTGGCGCAGCCCACCCCCTGGCCGCGCGGCCCTATGGTGTCGTCGCCCCTTCGACCTTCTGACGCCGCCTCTTCGCCTATATAAAGGTCCCAGACCTAAAACCTCGATACGGAAGGGCCACAATACGGAAAACCTTCCAGAGCCGCCGCCATCGCGAAGCCAAGATCTGGGGGACAGGAGTCTCTGTTCCGGCACGCCGTCGGGACGGGGAAGTGCCCCCGGAAGGCTTCTCCATCGACACCACCGCCATCTTCATCAACGCAGCTGTCTCCCATGAGGAGGGAGTAGTTCTCCATCGAGGCTCGGGGCTGTACCGGTAGCTATGTGGTTAATCTCTCTCCTATGTACTTCAATACAATGATCTCATGAGCTGCTTTACATGATTGAGATCCATATGATGAGCTTTGTATCGCTACTAGTTGTGTGCTACTCATGTGATGTTATTAAAGTAGTCTATTCCTCCTGCATGGTGTAAAGGTGACTAGTGTGTGCACCGTGTGGTTCTTGTCGTAGGCTATGATTATGATCTCTTGTAGATTATGAAGTTAACTATTGCTATGATGGTATTGATGTGATCTATTCCTCCTACATAGTGTGAAGGTGACAGTGTGCATGCTGTGTTAGTACTTGGTTTAGTTGTGTTGATCTGTCATGCACTCTAAGGTTATTTAAATATGAACATTGAATATTGTGGAGCTTGTTAACTCCGGCATTGAGGGTTCGTGTAATCCTACGCAATTAGTGGTGTTCATCATCCAACAAGAGAGTGTAGACTATGCATTTATCTATTCTGTTATGTGATCAAAGTTGAGAGTGTCCACTAGTGAAAGTCTAATCCCTAGGCCTTGTTCCTATATCATCGCTATCGCTGCTTGTTTACTTGTTTCTACTGCGTTACTACTCGCTGCGTTACTACTTGCTTGTTTACTGTCCTGGGCAAAGCACTTTTCTAGTGCCGTTGCCACTGCTCATACTTATTTGTACCACTTCGTATTTCACTATCTCTTCGCCGAACTAGTGCACCTATTAGGTGTGTTGGGGACACAAGAGACTTCTTGCTTTGTGGTTGCGGGGTTGCATGAGAGGGATATTTTTGACCTCTTCCTCCCCGAGTTCGATAAACCTTGGGTGATCCACTTAAGGGAAACTTGCTGCTCGTTCTACAAACCTCTGCTCTTGGAGGCCCAACACCGTCTACAAGAATAGAAGCACCCGTAGACATCACCCCCGCGTTGCCCTTCCGCCTACTTAAAGCCTTCGTCGCGAAACCCTCCGTACCGAGAGCCACGATACGGAAAACCTATGCGAGACGCCGCCGCCGCCTATCCCATCTCGGGGGATTCTGGAGATCACCTCCGGCACCCTGCCGGAGAGGGGAATCATCTCCCGGAGGACTCTTCACCGCCATGGTCGCCTCCGGAGTGATGAGTGAGTAGTTCACCCCTGGACTATGGGTCCATAGCAGTAGCTAGATGGTCGTCTTCTCCTCATGTGCTTCATTGTCGGATCTTGTGAGCTTCCTAACATGATCAAGATCATCTATCTGTAATACTATATGTTGTGTTTGTCGGGATCCGATGGATAGAGAATACTATGTTATGTTAATTATCAAGTTATTACCTATGTGTTGTTTATGATCTTGCATGCTCTCCGTTATTAGTAGAGGCTCGGCCAAGTTTTTTCTCTTAACTCCAAGAGGGAGTATTTATGCTCGATAGTGGGTTCATGCCTCCATTAAATGCTGGGACGAGTGACGGAAAGTTCTAAGGTTGTGGATGTCTGTTGCCACTAGGGATAAAACATTGATGCTATGTCTAAGGATGTAGTTATTGATTACATTACGCACCATACTTAATGCAATTGTCTGTTGTTTTGCAACTTAATACTGGAAGGGGTTCGGATGATAACCTGAAGGTGGACTTTTTAGGCATAGATGCATGCTGGATAGCGGTCTATGTAATTTGTCGTAATGCCCAATTAAATCTCACTATATTTATCATATCATGTATGTGCATTGTTATGCCCTCTCTATTTGTCAATTGCCCGACTGTAATTTGTTCACCCAACATGCTTTTATCTTATGGGAGAGACACCTCTAGTGAACTGTGGACCCCGGTCCTATTCTTTACATCACATACAATCTACTGCAATACTTGTTTTACTGTTTTGTGCAAACAATCATCTTCCACACAATACGGTTAATCCTTTGTTACAGCAAGCCGGTGAGATTGACAACCTCACTGTTTCGTTGGGGCAAAGTACTTTGGTTGTGTTGTGCAGGTTCCACGTTGGCGCCGGAATCCCTGGTGTTGCGCCGCATTACATTCCGCCACCATCAACCTTCAACTTGCTTCTTGGCTCCTCCTGGTTCGATAAACCTTGGTTTCTTTCTGAGGGAAAACTTGCTACTGTCTGCATCACACCTTCCTCTTGGGGTTCTCAATGGACGTGTGTCAACTGCACGCATCACCAATCCGAATCTTCAAGGGCTTCAAATACTTTCTTGGGTTCCACTAAAGAGATATAAGCATGATGATGGCTAAAGTTAGCCAATTGCCTTCTTGTAGAAACCTTTTCCCTTACATCACCAAGAACCTTGTCATGAGTGTGTCCACGAAGTTCGAGGTTCCTTTCTCTTCTTGCTAGACGACGGGCCTCGATCTCCTCCTTGGTCTTTCTTGGCCTTGGAGGTGTCACTTGATCATTTGGGTCCCCGTCTTGACCTTGAACTTGAGCTTCCTCAATTGCTTGGGGTTGCTCATTCTCATGTGCTTGATCTTGAACAATATTCGGAGAAGGGCAAGAGTTGATTGGATCCTCATTGGAGCCATTATGAATGCTTGGTTGATCTTGACCTTGATCTTGTCCTTGATCTTGCACACAAGAGGGAGGGTCTTGTTCTTGTTCTTGGGTTGGTGCATCATTTGCTTCACTAGGTAGGGTTTGTTGATGTTGAGGAGATGAGGGCTCCACCGTGGTAGAGCATAGTTCTTCCCGAGACGCCACACCGTGTCCCTCAATGGGGCGGAAAAATCCCACACCCATTCTTACTATGGCATCTTGAGGTATTTCATCACCTGCAAAAACATCAACTTGCCCCACTTGGGAGCCATCATTTTCTTCGAACTTCACACTACAAGATTCAATGATAATCCCGGAGGATACATCAAAGATTCTATAAGTGTGAGATTCGGCACCGTAACCAACAAATATACCCTCCAAAGCTTTAGGAGCAAATTTAGACAAACAAACTCCTTTGATTTTGTAGAAACACTTACACCCGAACACCTTGAAGTATGAGATATTAGGCTTGTTCCCGGTGAGTATTTCATATGGAGTCTTGTTCAAGCCCTTGCGGAGATAGAGCCGGTTAGAGGAGTGGCAAGCGGTGGAGATGGCTTCCGCCCAAAAGTTATAGCGGGATTTATACTCCGCCATCATAGATCTTGCCATATCCATAAGAGTCCGGTTCTTCCTCTCTGCAACACCATTTTGTTGAGGGGTGTAAGCAGCGGAATATTGATGTCGAATCCCCTCATCACCAAGAAAATCATTGAGTGTATAGTTCTTGAACTCGGAGCCGGTGTCACTTCTTATTGCCATAATGAGGAGGTTGTGTTGGCGTTGCACCTCGGTAGCAAAGTCAATGAATATTTGTTGAGTCTCATCTTTCGTCTTGAGAAAGTAGACCCAAGTGTATCTTGAGTAGTCATCAACAATCACCAAGCAATGTTTCTTCACACCAAGACTTGCATGAGTGACGGGACCAAAGAGATCCACATGAAGGAGCTCCAAGATCCTCTTGGAAGAGATGATAGTCTTGCTTGGATGCGAAGAGTCATGCATTTTGCCTTCAACACAAGCCCTACAAACACGATCTTTGGCAAAAGACACATTTTCCATTAGTCCCACAATATGGTTCCCCTTGTGAAGACTCTGCAAAGTTCTCATGTTGAAATGGGCTAGGCGGCGGTGCCACAACCAACCCACGTCCGCCTTTCCGAATAGGCACATCGCCACTAGTAGGAAAACCCTTATAGGCAAAGCTTAGTTCTGTGGCGCACCGTTTTGAATGCACCACAGAAACTTATTTTGTGGCGCACCACGCTATGTGCGCCACAGAAATAGCTTAATTTGTGGCGCACTGCTGAACGTTGCGCCACAGAAATTGTATGGGGCCCACATCCTGCCACCACCAATTATTAGTGTAGGTATTTACGTGGCGCACATGGCGTGCTGCGCCACGAAATAACTCTTTACGTGGCGCACGTGCTTCGGTGCGCCACGGAGTAGTTGATTCCGTGGCGCACTTGCTCCGGTGCGCCACGAATTAAGGTAACTTATATCATCTCGATCGCCCGTGCCCTCCCCCGCCTGTTCACCTCTCCCCTCCCCTCTCCCCTCCCCTCTCCCCTCTCCCCTCTCCTCCGATCCGCCGCGCGCCGCCATGGTCGTCGCCATCGCCGTCGCCGCTGCCTTCCTCCGCGAGGGCCGCATGCCGCCACGGTCCTCCCATCCCCGCCACTGCAGCACAAGCCGCCGCTACGGCGAGGAGGGGCCGCCGTGAGGAGGGGCCGCCGTCGCGTGAAGGTGGAGGAGCCGCCGCGTCCTCCTCCTCCTCCACCGCTGCCGTCGTCGTCAACCTCCTCCTCCACCCCTGCAGTCGCCGGTGAACTCTCTCCCTCCCCTCCCCTCCCCTCCCCTCCCTCTTCCTCTCCTGCGCGAGCACAAAGTGCTCGACGGAATGCTTGTGTGCTGCTCTGGTTGTGCTGCTGTTGTTGTTGCTGTGCTAGCTGCTGTTGCTGTTGATGTGCTACTGGATGCAATCTATCTATCTATCCTAGCTTGATGTCATTGTTGTCTGCAGCTAGATGCATGCTCTTGTTGTCTTCGTTGTTCGTTGTTGATGTACTTGGCTGCTGTTGCTTGTTGATCTATCTATCCTAGCTTGTTGTCATTGTTGCTTGCAGCTAGATGCATGCTCTTGCAGCTTCTCACCATTCCTGGTGAACTATACTGTTGCTATTGCTTGTCTGTCCATGCTCTAAATGGTCAAATGATCATCATGTGCTAGTGATTTACTTACTGGCTCATTGCTCATGCACTACAAGAAAAGTTCTGATAGACAACGTCTCAAAATCGTCCGCTAAGGGGTATTTTTCGTCGCCTATGGGCCTAACCCGACGATATGGGTTCCGTTGTGGAAACTGCGTCAGGCAAAGTCCAACGACGATTTTTTCGGTCCGTCGCGCTTGGGCGCCCTTCCGCCACGGAAAATCGGACCGTTGCCCAAGTGTTTCCGGGAGCCCGTTGGCTCGCGACGTCATGCAAGCCGACACGTGGCGGACGCCGTTAGCCGCGATTAACGGCGTTAACCGGCTGAAACCCCGTGGTAGATGGTAGGCCCACACGAGGCTCGCCACGTCTTAAGCGGGCCGGCCCATTAAGTTTGCGGGCCGGGCCAGCTGACTTAGTTTGACCGGTCAACTATATAGCCGGGCTGGTCCATTAGTTACGTGGGCCGGGCCTAACCTCTAAGGTTGATCGGTCAAAACTTTAATGGGCCGGCCCACTAAGCATGTGGGCCGGGCCGAATGCACTCGATTGACCGGTCAACAGGCAAAAGGGCCGGCCCACAAGACATGTGGGACCCACTTTCCCGGTACCGGGCCGGCCCATTTACAAAGTGGGGACCACATTAAAGCAAGCCGGGCCGGCCCAAGAAGATAGTGGGCCGGCCCAATTAGCATGTGGGTCCCACTTTCCTGCTATCGGGCCGGCCCATTTAGTACGTGGGGTCCACATTAGAGCAAGTGGGCCGGCCCAACAAGCCGATGGGCGGGCCAAAAGCACCGGTGGGTCCCACTTTCTCGTTAAAGGGCCGGCCCATTTAGTACGTGGGGTCCACCATATAGGAAGTGGGTCGGCCCAACAATATAGTGGGCCGGGCCAAAACACAGGTGGGTCCCACTTTCCAGTTAAAGGGCTGGCCCATTTAGTATGAGGGGTCCACCATATAGCAAGTGGGCCGGCCCAACAAGATAGTGGGCCGGGCCAAAACACTGGTGGGTCCCACTTTCCTGTTAAAGGGCCGGCCCATTTAGTATGTGGGGTCCACCATATAGCAAGTGGGCCGGCCCAACATGCTAGTGGACCGGGCCAAAAACACAGGTGGGTCCCTCTTCCTGTTAAAGGGCCGGCCCATTTAGTATGTGGGGTCCACAATATAGCAAGTGGGCCGGCCCAACACGCAAGTGGGCCGGGCCAAAACACAGGTGGGTCCCACTTTCTTCTTAAAGGGCCCATTTTGTATGTGGGGTCCACCACAAAAGCAAGTGGGCCGGCCCAGTAGGTGGTGGGGTCCACCTTAAAGAAAGTGGGCCGGCCCAATAAAAGTGTGGGGTCCACATTAAATCAAGTGGGCTGGCCCAATAAGTAAGTGGGCCAGCCCGTTTAGTTACTGTTTATATGCCGGCGTAATAGGCGCTTTAGGATTTTGCGGGCCGGCACATATGTGATTTCGCTTAATTGGGCCGTTTAAGGGATGGGAATTCGTGATTTAGATACTGGAATATTTACGCAGCATTGATTTACGTCGGATAGCCTCACTTACCACAAGCACCAAAGAAAAATGCGCGAAAGAACTATAAAAACTAACTAAATATTACATCAGTATGCAAGGCTTTGAAAAAATATTACGGAACCCGAGAGAAATTGAATGGTAATTAAACCTAGCAATACAATGAAGCGATCCGGCAATCTTTTAAGTTGTCCATGCAGCACCTATATCTGAAACAAAGACATTACAAGTTAAGACGAGCAACAATGGAAACGCAAAGACACCGCAATATTGTTTGCCAAAGAATTTGGAACTCATCATTTCGTCGTTATAACAAGATCATTGTAATGCGCACAATAAGCAAACAAAGAGTGCATGCCGCATACCAACGACCAATATAACAGAGCATGTTAGAATGAAACAACGAGACTTACTACTTGTCGAGTCCCATGCAAACCAACATGTTCGGGGAGTACAAAATTGGCATGAACAACATAGTAGAAGGCTATAAATTTTGTAACAAGGACTCGAGCAAGATGAAGTTATGATGGCTACATCTACGGAGCGGGGAATGTAAACCAAAAATAGAAGTTACGATGGCAAAAGCTAAAGAGGAGGGAATGTGAACCAACATGTGCCAAGTGCAATTACTTCATTTTGGCCGTGAACTAAATAATACTCCTGAACTTATAGTGAAGGGGATGCAAATCAAGATGTTTCGGGATATAAACACTAGTAGGAAAAGCCTCATCAGTGGCGCACGAAAATTTGATTCTGTGGCGCACGGGTGGTGCGCCACAGAAACGTCGCCACAAAAATAAGCTTTCTGTGGCGCACCTGATTGTGCGCCACAAAAATAAGGTTTCGTGGCGCACTTGTTCTTAGGTGCGCCACGAAAAGGGTGCGCCGCGAATTGCTTCTTAGTGCGCCACGGAATTTGCTTGTATTATACACGATTTTGTGCTGCTCGGTATACATATACGGTTTATACACGGCAATACGGATACACAATACGGATACACGGGTTATATACAGCAACATTCAGATATAATATAAATATCATGTACATTGCACGAGATATAACATAGACATCATCATCACATTACTTAGAGCCCGATCGAGATACATATATAGTGGCAAGTGTCAAATGTTTTGCATACAACTCTTAATTCATACAAAATTCACAATTTCGAGATACAAAGTAGTCTTCATCCGGTTCCTCCTTTGCTCCGTCATCTCTACCCACCGAGGCTCGCTTGCATCGGGGTCCTTCCATCCGAGTTCCTACTATGATGAAAATGGAAGAAAGTGAGACCAACAAGTATCCGATGCACAAGAGAAATGGAATAAATGCCTCATACATTGTTGGTCAACACAAATATTAACATTCAGGGACGGTGTAAGTGAGACCAAGTCCGATGCACAAGAGATTGATATTTGTGCTATCTTACCAGGCTCACTTACGCCGCCCCCGAGTGTACGGTGACCAAACATTTTAATATTGGAGTCTAGCTAATGGAAATCAAGAACTAGTCTTGATCTCCAAATGGTGATTAGAGGGAATTTATTCATCTTAAGCAACATTAGGGACAAATGGGATCATGCAAGGGACTTGGGTCATTTGGATCATAAGGCATCAATTAAGGAGGCAACCGGGGACAAAGGGAAACATTTGATGATCCATTATCATAGGCAACAAAGCAGCAACTTTTTCCCCTCTAATCTAGCTAGAGTCCTTAAAAGAAATCCATCATAAGCATGGTCAAATACACATATATAGCATGGGGCGAGATGCTCCAAAGGGATTATATATTCATCACTTGGTAATTTGGAGAGCAAACAAGCAGTAGCCATATCACTCAATCCAATAATATAGTAATTTGGATCATAAGGCATCAATTAAGGAGGCAACCGGGGGACAAAGGGAAACATTTTATGATCCATTATCATAGGCAACAAAGCGAGCAACTTTTTCCCCTCTAATCTAGCTAGAGTCCTTAAAAGAAATCCATCATAAGCATGGTCAAATACACATATATAGCATGGGGCGAGATGCTCCACGAGGATTATATATTCATCACTTGGTAATTTGGAGAGCAAACAAGCAGTAGCCATATCACTCAATCCAATAATATAGTAATTTGGATCATAAGGCATCAATTAAGGAGGCAACCAGGGGACAAAGGGAAACATTTTATGATCCATTATCATAGGCAACAAAGCAACAACTTTTTCCCCTCTAATCTAGCTAGAGTCCTTAAAAGAAATCCATCATAAGCATGGTCAAATACACATATATAGCATGGGGCGAGATGCTCCAAAGGGATTATATATTCATCACTTGGTAATTTGGAGAGCAAACAAGCGAGTAGCCATATCACTCAATCCAATAATATAGTAATTTGGATCATAAGGCATCAATTAAGGCCTAACAGAGCATGCAAAACATTTGAAGATCATTGGGGTAATGTTAAAATGTTTGTCTCCATATTTGGGAGACATTTTTAATATTGGAGTCAACCCAAGTCCCAAGCCGGAGCTACACACACACACACGGCCAAACGACTCACCGGGCGGTGTGCATGCCCAACGACACACACGAGGCCGGTGAGTCACCACATGCTTGCCAGGCCAAAATGGGTAGAATACCCGGTTTGTATCATCATCCGGCTACTAAGCCATTTGGTGGAAGCAAACCGAAGATCGACCGGAAGGAAATCACCAAGGGAACATTGGTATGTCAGTATGGTGACACTACCAGAGAAATCCAACATGGATTAATCCCTAACTAGCCATCCAAACTCACCTAGCACCACACAGCTAGTTATTGAAGGAGATATGCCCTAGAGGCAATAATAAAAGTGGTTATTATTTATATCTCTATGTTTATGATAAATGTTTATATGTCATGCTATAATTGTATTAACCGAAACATTAGTACATGTGTGATATGTAGACAACAAGAAGTCCCTAGTATGCCTCTTAAACTAGCTTGTTGATTAATGGATGATTAGTTTCATAATCATGAACATTGGATGTTATTAATAACAAGGTTATATCATTATATGAATGATGTAATGGACACACCCATTTAAGCGTAGCATAAGATCTCGTCATTAAGTTATTTGCTATAAGCTTTCAATACATAGTTACCTAGTCCTTACGACCATGAGATCATGTAAATCACTTATACCGGAA
>NW_025900558.1:0-14995 GCF_022539505.1 Lolium rigidum | reverse complement strand
ATATGTCTACACAATTGTGGTGGTAGGATGAGATGTACAAGGGTTGGCCGCCGGATGTGACCCGCTTCATCGGCATACGCTGCCACTTAGGAAGGTTCTGGGCTGATAGGGGAAACCCCTATGTTGGGTCCACAAGAGGGAATCTTGAGAGATATGGGGCTCACTCTTGGCTTCCCATGTTCCTATAAACTAACCAAATACATGGCCAGATAAAAGTCCATGGTCCTAACATCGTTCGGAGAATTTAGGAAGGATAGACCGGCTAGGGCCTCCGGTAGAGCGTTTCGCCCGACTCCGCGCTTCGGAGGATCGGTTTCGTGGGGAGCCCCCGCCTTATCTACATGTGTTGTGTGGATGCGACGCTATGGGAAATGAGTGCGGCAACGGCCATGCAGGATGATATCCCCACCTGGGATTCCTTCCTAGGTTACCATAAATTACTAGCTAGTTGATCTCTCCCTAAAACCCCATGTCAACATCAGGCTTTTGAGCCACTTTGGAATCAGGTGAAACCGCCCCTCAACATTTTAAAAAAGACATGTATAGTTTCAGTCTTTGGCCGAAATGGGGTACATGTCCATTGCCCATGCGATGGTTGAAGCGATCAGGCCTGCTATAAGGCATGCCAAAAGATAACCAACACTTCATGATTTATACTAAACTTACATGGGGACGAATTTGTGATACATCGATACAGAGATCCAGAAATAACTCAAGGTAATAGCAGAAACAACATAGAATCTAGAAACAACTTGGTCTACAAAATGGCCATGACAAAAAGAACAACTCATGTGAACTTCAAAGAATTTTACCAAAAAAAATCTGGTTGTTACTTCTAGCGAGTCTTCTTAAAAAATACTAATGTTGTTTTAGATTTTCTGAGATACTATCACTAGTAGAAAAACCCCCCTTTAGTACCGGTTACAAAGGGCCTTTAGTACCGGTTTTGGAACCGGTACTAATTATCCGGCACTAAAGGCCTCCCACCTTTAGTACCGGTTCCTTACGAGCCGGTACTAAAGGTACCCAGCGGGGCTGGTGATCTTTTTTTATTTTTTCACAAAAATGCTATTTCGTTTAATTTTTTTATCCATTTTATTTCACTCCTTTTTTTCACAATTTCTAATATTTCCGTTAGTCTCTAACTACACTTAATCTCTAGTCAATTACTTACCCTTGGTCAAACTTCCCGGTCGGTCACCCATCCTCACACTACTCCAACACTAGCACGCTTAACTTCCGGGTTCCTTTCCGATCCCACTTCCAAGTGCTTCGCGCGCATGTTGTTGATACTCACTATCATATCAATCCTATTAACATGTTGGTTCAATGTCCACACATTCATTTATTATTTGTATTGCAAATAGATTGCTTGTGATAACACCTAAAAGTAGATGGATCGGTGAATAATAATCGTTGAATAAATAGATAAAATGGTAACTTCTCTAATCTGTATTACATTTTGTATTTACTGTTAAAGAATTGAGATATTCTTATGCCAAAGGCCTAGTAAACACATGAAAATTATGAAAATCTTATAACTTTGCTAACAGTAATAGTAATCTATCACTGTGGATTCACAAGTCTCTATAATTATTACGATGGTTTGGGGAATGTCTTAGCCAGAAACATGACAACGAGGGGAAATGAATAAAATAATACTAAATTTTTGGGAAAAACCTAAAATCTTCTGTTTTCATATCCTCATTTGGAATTTTGAGAATGCTAAGAAATATGGCTGAAACACGTCTAGACCACGGATTTTTCCACGGATGTAACTTTTTCCACGGATTTTTTTGATATATTATACGTTTTTTTTCGACGTCGTATGCAAAAGTTATTACCGTTTTACCATTTTTCAAAACTTTTTTGCAAAAAAAGTGAAAATTCAATTTTTTTAATTTTCCCTAATAGTAGGTTGCATAACATACAAGAATCTGAAAACATTTTATTTTTTGAATTTTCTATCATTTTCCTTTTCTATTTTACAGTGTCAAAAAGGCGATCCACTGGGGGGGGGTTGGAGCTGCGTGGGGAGCGAAGACACCTTAATGTCGGTTCGTGACACGAACCGGTACTAAAAGGTCTTTAGTACCGGTTCGTGTCACGAACCGGTATTACAGCGTCCTTACGAACCGGTACTAAAGGTCTACTAGTGCAACCGGTACTAATGCCCCCTTTAGTACCGGTTCGTAAGGGAACCGGTATTTATGGCTTAGATGGATGCCCATTTTTCTACTAGTGTATTGATTCGCTTGCAGAACATACATGAACTAAACTACCCGTTGTTATTTGAAAATAGTCTAGAATGATCTTAATATCCAACTACATTGCAGTTGCAGCCACAGGTAAATAGATGGATAGTGCTTGTGTACCAGATATGCATCTGCCATAAAAATGAGATAGTAAAGGCTTAGATGGTTGGCACCAATAAGAAGTCCGACAAAAAGTTAACTTGCAGTTGCAGCTAGTGATGCATAATTTTTTTTGCAAGGGGCAGTAAAAAATAACTTGATGGCGGAAACAGTAGAGATCTTAACTTTTGCACTGCATCCCAAATTCTTTCAGATGAAAGCAGATTAATTTTTAGTGGTAATAAGTGGATTTAATTAAATTGTTAAGTTTTTAAGATTCAGATTAAAACTGTTAGACCAAGTTTTAAAATGTATGATACAAACCTAGCCAAGCTATAAGAATTTTGCCAGGACATTCTTGACACTTAATAGGTCCACAAGATCACCAAGATGCACTAGTGCCAAATAATGCACGAGCTGCTTCTGGCTATTAAAAATTTATCTATTTAGTGGAATACATATTGGATAACTTATTTTTGCAAGCTGGGTGAAATCTAAATTATTTCATAAGGCATACGATGGACATTATATTTTGAGACAAACATACAGCTATGAAAGAAGGATCTTGCACTCGATTTTCAAGTTCACTTGGCAAAGTTTACCGACATTCCTGATAAACAAAGAAGATAAATAACTATTCGGCACACGGTGATGCTCTTCTAGCAAAGTATGAGAAAGTTCAGAAACAACAAAAGAAATTCCTGAGAAAGTATGTGAACATTGGAAACGCTTCACTAATACCCAGATTAAGCAGTTGAAACAATTAAAAAGATGTTATCAGGAGGTACAGTGAGATCATAGATAATGAAAACATGGAAGTGCAAGAAACAGATAAAAGCTTCTTCAGGTCAATAGCAAGAACAAATATTTTGATTGATTAGACTCCATAAACAAGAACACTAACAATTGTATTTTAACCAATAAGAACAATTATCAATTACAAATAATGTTCTTTCAAACTGGTTATATGTTTTAATACAAGCCAGGAAAAAATGCTTCGAGTGGACTCATTGGTGATGAATGGGTTTCATGGTCCAATCTAACTATAACACGCGTCCTAAATGCTCCACTGTAATGTATTTTCAAATTAAATGTATATAAACATCAGGTGGGAGTTTCGCTTTCTCTAGGATGTGTTGCCAGCCTGCAAGTTCTTTTTCGACAAAGCCTGCAAGTTCTGTGAACAACAATATTGCACTTGCATGCAAAACTCGTGTGCTGCAGCCTGCATTGACATCAAGACATCAGTAACACTGCAAGCTGCATGTAACCACATACCAATGGGATTTGGGTGGATCTTCAATAGTATAGTACATTTCCTGCTCCATCCAAGACCAGATGTCTGCATTCATTCATGTACGTAAGATGATAGGGATTTCTATTTTCGTGCCCTCGGGTCGTTAGTTGTACTCAGTTTTCCCCAGCTCCTTAGTTTTTCCTCAGTTTTCCCCAAGCTCTTGTTTGAAACCCGCAGAAGCAGCTCAGACGGCAGGATTCCCGTTTAGTTGACGTTCTGTCACGTGTGGGGCCGCGTCTTGTGGGGCCGAGTCATGTGGGCCCGCGTCGCGTGGGGCTGGTAGAAAGGGACCGCGTGGGACAGGACGAGAAGCGTTTGGTTGCACGTGAGCAGGAGCCGGGTTCCGTCTCTCTCGGCCCCAAATTGGCATCCCTATTAAGTGCACCTTTTTCCCCTCTTTCTCTCGGTCCTTTTCACCAAATTAGTATAAAATCTAGAGAAGCTTGCATTTCGGACTTTCTTCAATTATTTGTGCCTTTTGGCCCTCGTTGTTTGCCCAATATGGCAGCAAATCTAGTACTCCCTCTCGGTTCATATGTATGTAGTTAAATCTAGAAGCAAATCTCCAGATAATGTACGATAAATTCACAGTCATCTCATGGAGTCTTTACCACAAATTGACACTTCTCAAATCATAGATAAATCAAGTTTTACCACAAATTGCCACTTCTCAAATCACCTAGTAGCTATGAAGGTGCATGGTTTTCCACAATAAGCCCTTTCCAAAACAATTTCCCCCAAATCATACTTTGTCTAAATGAGGCCACAATTCTCACACCGATGTATATTGGTATTGCAAATAGTTTGAGGTAGGCCAAGATGGGTTTCATTGTACAAAACACGCATTTTCCATTTTTTAAATCTCATATTTGAATCCCTTAGTCTATTTACTACTCGGGTGCCCTTGGTTTCTTGATAGTACTCAGTTTTGCCCTCTCTCTTCACAAATTCTCGGACGTGCATCATCGCTCCGATTGGTCTAGCCCATGTCACGCGGATCGTGCCCACCGACCGTTGATCGTATGATATAGGGAACGGGCGAGGATAACCCCTCTCTCTCTCTGTTGGCGGTTAATTAGCTTCCACCCTCTAAGTATGTCAAGGGCGGTTTTTCGTATTATTTTTCACGCGCTAAAAATTATAAACTGTTTTAGGCGTTATTTTTCACGCAAAAAATGATAAACCATCATCGATTTGTTGTTACCATTACTTTTCACGCAAAAAAAATGATAAACCATCACCGATTTGTTGTTGCCATTACTTTTCACGCAAAAAAATGATAAACCATCAACAATTTGTTGTAGCCATTACTTTTCGCGCAAAAAAAAATGATAAACCACCACCGATTTGTTGTTGGCATTACTTTTCATGCAAAAAATGATAAACCATCAACAATTTGTTGTAGCCATTACTTTTCACGCAAAAAATGATAAACCATCAACAATTTGTTGTTGCCATTACTTTTCACGCAAAAAATATGATAAACCATCACCGATTTGTTGTTGCCATTACTTTTCACGCAAAAAATGATAGGCATTTTTGGGATCTTAGCCTCGTCGTTTTCAATTCTCAAATCGAACCAATATCCCTATTGGTAACCATTTTGGCCACTACCCCCAAAACAAACCCTAGTTTAAGGATAGAACTATGGTATGGATTCTCAAAACCCAGTATCAGCAGGCCTAGTTACTCTCTTCCCCGAACTTATGCAGAGTACGAATTTATCGAGTTCGATCAGTACTATAAAACCTAAGTATTTTATTAAACTTAAGTATTTTATTGATGAGGCGGCACCCAGATTTGAACTGGGGATAAAGGATTTGCAGTCCCCTGCCTTACCGCTTGGCCATGCCGCCAAAAAATCCGAGGGAAAATCGAGAAAAGAGGAAGTATTCATCCACGTTTTCTTACGAAAAACCCTTTTATTTTGAATATAATTCTACCTTACTTTTTTCCAATCTAAAAAAAAAAAGATTCCTGCTTTTTTTGCTCCAGTTTCTATTACTCTCTTCAATAGATTCTATCTTAAAACATACATTGTTAACACAATAAAACTTTCTGTTTCTTTCTATTGAGATTAAAAAGGAGAAAAAGTGGATTTATAGTCACAGGCTGAAAAATTCAGAACAAATTGGAACCATTAACTAGAATTCTATCTTTTTTTAATTGCAGTAGTGAACGACTCTTAAACTTAAATAGGTATTATCTCCCCCGTCCTTTTAATGGCATAATAAAATTATTATGGCTTTATGCCTAATCCGTGTATAGATAAACTCTAGGCCTGAACAGCATTATTATCCAAAGATCCCCCTTATGTACATATCTCTATGGGGAATCGTGCTTTCATTTTTCAAAGCATTAAATATCTTGAATAAAAAAAAAGGAAATTTGCTCTGATATAGAGTATAACCTGACTATCTTGGTCTGTCCAAGTGAAAGAAATTACGATAAAAGAAAAGCATGGCTATGTGGAGAGGTAGATAACTAGATTGGCATGTACTTAAAAAAAGGACTTACTTTATTTTATAATTCTACAAGGAAATCCTAAATTTTATAGCAATTCTACTACTCCAAAATAAAAAAGAACCCACAAATTCTTTTTTGAAATTTAAAGTAAGCGCGCTATTCTAAATCGAAGTAAAGCCAAACTTTCTCAAACTTTCTAGTCTATTTATTATATTAAATTATGGCTTTATTACATTAATAGAAAGGAAATAAAATGAGAAATCTTTGCCATCCAATCTGATTAGAATATCATGAAAGTCTAATTGGCATAATTTTTTTCTAGGAATGTTTTATCAATTCATTTTCATTCCATTTGTACCCCTGGCAAACTCGAACTTTCGTAAAAATGGTCTCTATTCATATGTATGAAATACATATATGAAATACGTATGTGGAGTTCCCTAGAATTTCATGTGATTCAGTAAACAGAATATAGATTCCATGATTGCTAGATCGATCCGTAGGGATTGATGAAGAATGAGCTGATAATGGAATTTTTCTTTGATAAACAGGAAACTTAAGATTAAGATGCTCCGGAATGGAAACGAGGGAATGTCCACAATACCCGGATTTAGTCAGATCCAATTCGAGGGATTTTGCAGGTTCATTAATCAAGCCCTGGCAGAAGAACTTAACAAGTTTCCAGCAATTAAAGATCCAGATCACGAAATTGCATTTCAATTATTTGCGAAAGGATATCAATTGCTAGAACCCTCGATAAAAGAAAGGGATGCTGTGTATGAATCACTTACCTATTCTTCCGAATTATATGTATCCGCGAGATTAATTTTCGGTTTCGATGTGCAAAAGCAAACCATTTCTATTGGAAACATTCCTATAATGAATTCCTTAGGAACCTTTATTATAAATGGAATATACCGAATTGTGATCAATCAAATATTGCTAAGTCCTGGTATTTACTACCGCTCGGAATTAGATCATAAGGGAATTTCTATCTACACCGGGACTATAATATCAGATTGGGGAGGAAGATCAGAATTAGCAATTGATAAAAAAGAAAGGATATGGGCTCGCGTGAGTAGAAAACAAAAGATATCTATTCTAGTTCTATCATCAGCTATGGGTTCGAATCTAAGAGAAATTCTAGATAATGTTTCCTACCCTGAAATTTTTTTGTCTTTCCCGAATGCTAAGGAAAAGAAGAGGATTGAGTCAAAAGAAAAAGCTATTTTGGAGTTTTATCAACAATTTGCTTGTGTAGGTGGGGACCTGGTATTTTCGGAGTCCTTATGTGAGGAATTACAAAAGAAATTTTTTCAGCAAAAATGTGAATTAGGAAGGATTGGTCGCCGAAATATGAATCGGAGGCTTAATCTTGATATACCTCAGAACAATACATTCTTGTTACCACGAGATGTATTGGCCGCTACAGATCATTTGATTGGAATGAAATTTGGAACGGGTATACTTGACGATGACGATATGAATCACTTGAAAAATAAACGTATTCGTTCGGTTGCGGATCTGCTACAAGATCAATTTGGACTGGCTCTTGGTCGTTTACAACATGCAGTTCAAAAAACTATCCGTAGAGTATTCATACGTCAATCGAAACCGACTCCCCAAACTTTGGTAACTCCAACTTCAACTTCGATTTTATTAATAACTACTTATGAGACCTTTTTTGGCACATACCCGTTATCTCAAGTTTTTGATCAAACGAATCCATTGACACAAACTGTTCATGGGCGAAAAGTGAGCTGTTTAGGTCCTGGAGGGTTGACAGGGAGAACTTCAAGTTTTCGGAGCCGAGATATTCATCCGAGTCACTATGGGCGTATTTGTCCAATTGACACGTCTGAAGGAATCAATGTTGGACTTACTGGATCCTTAGCAATTCATGCGAGAATTAATCACTTGTGGGGATCCATAGAGAGCCCGTTTTATGAAATATCTGCTGAGAAAGCAAAAAAAAAAAAATCAAGACAGGTAGTTTATCTATCACCAAATAGAGATGAATATTATATGATAGCAGCAGGAAATTCTTTGTCCTTGAATCAAGGTATTCAGGAAGAGCAGGTTGTTCCAGCTAGATACCGTCAAGAATTCCTGACTATTGCATGGGAACAGATTCATGTTAGAAGTATTTTTCCTTTCCAATATTTTTCTATTGGAGGTTCTCTCATTCCTTTTATTGAGCACAATGATGCGAATCGGGCTTTAATGAGTTCTAATATGCAGCGCCAAGCAGTTCCCCTTTCTCGGTCCGAGAAGTGCATTGTTGGAACTGGATTGGAACGCCAAACAGCTCTAGATTCGAGGGTTTCCGTTATAGCCGAACGCGAGGGAAAGATCCTTTCTACTGATAGTCATAAGATCCTTTTATCAAGTAGTGGGAAGACTCTAAGTATTCCTTTAGTTAACCACCGTCGCTCTAACAAAAATAATTGTATGCACCAAAAATCGCGGGTTCCACGGGGTAAATCCATTAAAAAAGGACAAATTTTAGCAGAGGGAGCTGCTACAGTTGGGGGGGAACTTGCTTTAGGAAAAAACGTATTAGTAGCTTATATGCCATGGGAAGGTTACAATTTTGAAGACGCAGTACTAATTAGCGAACGTTTGGTATATGAAGATATTTATACCTCTTTTCACATCCGGAAATATGAAATTCAGACGGATACGACAAGCCAAGGCTCCGCTGAAAAAATAACTAAAGAAATACCACATCTAGAAGCACATTTACTCCGCAATTTGGACAGAAATGGAGTGGTTAGGTTGGGATCCTGGGTAGAAACTAGTGATATTTTAGTAGGTAAATTAACGCCTCAGATAGCGAGTGAATCGTCGTATATCGCGGAAGCTGGATTACTACGGGCCATATTTGGCCTTGAGGTATCCACTTCAAAAGAAACTTCTCTCAAATTACCTATAGGCGGAAGAGGGCGCGTTATCGATGTGAAATGGATCCAGAGGGACCCCCTCGACATAATGGTTCGTGTATATATTTTACAGAAACGTGAAATCAAAGTTGGGGATAAAGTAGCTGGAAGACATGGGAATAAGGGAATCATTTCCAAAATTTTGCCTAGGCAAGATATGCCCTATTTGCAAGATGGAACACCTGTTGATATGGTCTTCAATCCCTTAGGAGTACCCTCCCGAATGAATGTGGGACAAATATTTGAAAGCTCGCTCGGATTAGCGGGGGATCTGCTAAAGAAACATTATAGAATAGCACCCTTTGATGAGAGATATGAGCAAGAGGCTTCAAGAAAACTTGTGTTTTCAGAATTATATGAAGCCAGTAAAGAAACAAAAAATCCATGGGTATTTGAACCCGAGTACCCGGGAAAAAGCAGAATATTTGATGGAAGAACAGGAGACCCCTTCGAACAACCTGTTCTAATAGGGAAGTCCTATATCTTAAAATTAATTCATCAAGTTGATGAGAAAATTCATGGGCGTTCGACTGGGCCCTACTCACTTGTTACACAACAACCCGTTAGAGGAAGAGCCAAGCAAGGGGGACAACGAGTAGGAGAAATGGAAGTTTGGGCTTTAGAAGGATTTGGTGTTGCTCATATTTTACAAGAGATACTTACTTATAAGTCTGACCATCTTATAGCTCGCCAAGAAATACTTAATGCTACGATCTGGGGAAAAAGAATACCTAATCACGAGGATCCTCCAGAATCTTTTCGAGTGCTCGTTCGAGAACTACGATCTTTGGCTCTAGAACTGAATCATTTCCTTGTATCTGAGAAGAACTTCCAGGTTACTAGGGAGGAAGTTTGATCGGAATAAATATAAATTCTTTTCTTATTTCTATTTTATGATTGACCAATATAAACATCAACAACTTCAAATTGGACTCGTTTCCCCTCAACAAATAAAGGCTTGGGCTAACAAAAACCTACCTAATGGAGAAGTCGTTGGCGAAGTCACAAGGCCCTCTACTTTTCATTATAAAACCGATAAACCAGAAAAAGATGGATTGTTTTGCGAAAGAATCTTTGGACCCATAAAAGCGGAATTTGCGCTTGTGGCAATTCTCGAGCGAGCGGAGCTGAGAACGAAGACGAAAGATTTTGCCAAAAATGCGGAGTAGAATTTGTGGATTCTCGGATACGAAGATATCAAATGGGATACATCAAACTCGCATGTCCCGTGACTCATGTGTGGTATTTGAAAGGTCTTCCTAGTTATATCGCGAATCTTTTAGATAAACCTCTTAAGAAGTTGGAAGGCCTAGTATACGGCGATTTCTCTTTTGCTAGGCCCAGCACTAAAAAACCCACTTTTTTACGATTACGAGGTTTATTCGAAGAGGAAATTGCATCCTGTAACCACAGCATTTCTCCCTTTTTTTCTACCCCAGGCTTTGCAACATTTCGAAATCGGGAAATTGCAACAGGAGCAGGTGCTATTAGAGAACAATTAGCAGATTTGGATTTGCGAATTATTATAGAGAATTCCTTGGTCGAATGGAAGGAATTAGAAGACGAGGGGTATAGTGGAGATGAATGGGAAGATAGAAAAAGACGAATAAGAAAAGTTTTTTGATTAGACGCATGCAATTGGCGAAACATTTTATTCAAACAAATGTAGAACCAGAATGGATGGTTTTGTGCTTATTACCGGTTCTTCCTCCCGAATTGAGACCCATTGTTTATAGGTCTGGAGATAAAGTAGTAACTTCGGACATTAATGAACTTTATAAGAGAGTTATCCGTCGGAACAACAACCTTGCCTATCTATTAAAAAGAAGTGAATTAGCGCCAGCAGATTTAGTAATGTGCCAGGAAAAATTGGTACAAGAAGCCGTGGATACACTTCTTGATAGTGGGTCCCGCGGGCAACCGATGAGGGATGGTCACAATAAAGTATACAAATCACTTTCAGATGTAATTGAAGGTAAAGAAGGAAGGTTTCGCGAGACTCTGCTTGGGAAACGGGTCGATTACTCGGGGCGTTCTGTCATTGTTGTGGGTCCTTCGCTTTCATTACATCAATGTGGATTACCTCTAGAGATAGCAATAAAGCTTTTTCAGCTATTTGTAATTCGCGATTTAATCACGAAACGCGCTACTTCTAATGTAAGGATTGCTAAAAGGAAAATTTGGGAAAAGGAACCCATTGTATGGGAAATACTTCAAGAAGTTATGCGAGGACATCCTGTACTGTTAAATAGAGCACCTACCCTGCATAGATTAGGCATACAGGCTTTTCAACCCACTTTAGTAGAGGGGCGTACTATTTCTTTACACCCATTAGTGTGTAAGGGTTTCAATGCAGACTTTGATGGGGATCAAATGGCTGTTCATCTACCTTTATCCTTAGAAGCTCAGGCGGAAGCCCGTTTACTTATGTTTTCTCATATGAATCTCTTATCTCCCGCTATCGGAGATCCTATTTGCGTACCAACCCAAGACATGCTTATCGGGCTTTATGTATTAACGATTGGAAACCGCCGAGGTATTTGTGCAAATAGATATAATAGTTGCGTAAACTATCCAACTAAAAAAGTGAATTACAATATGAAAGATAAAGAACCCCACTTTTTTAGTTCTTATGATGCACTGGGAGCTTATAGACAGAAACTCATCAGTTTAGACAGTCCCTTGTGGCTACGATGGAAACTGGATCAACGCGTCATTGGGTCAAGAGAAGTTCCGATTGAAGTTCAATATGAATCTTTGGGGACTTATCATGAGATTTATGCCCACTATCTAATAGTGGGAAATAGAAAAAAGAAATTCGTTCTATATACATTCGAACCACTCTTGGTCATATTTCTTTTTATAGAGAACTAGAGGAAGCCATACAAGGATTTAGTCAGGCCTATTCATACACTATCTAAACCAGGAAGTTAGATTCGGCGATGCCCCTCCCCTTTCGGGGGGCATTCCGATTTCCCTAGTATCATCATTTTTGCCGCGCGAATTAAGATTGAGATTAAGGAAATGAAGTTAATTAAATTTTCAAATCACTGACTCAAGCCCATTGTCGAATCCTACTCAGCAATTGTCGAATCCTACTCAGCCGAAAAGGGGTACTTATGTATGGCGGAACGGGCCAATCTGGTCTTTCATAATAAAGAGATAGACGGAACTGGTATGAAACGGCTTATTAGCAGATTAATAGATCATTTTGGAATGGGATATACATCCCATATACTGGATCAACTAAAGACTCTGGGCTTCCATCAAGCCACTACTACATCCATTTCGTTAGGAATCGAGGATCTTTTAACAATACCCTCTAAGGGATGGTTAGTCCAAGACGCGGAACAACAGAGTTTTCTTTTGGAGAAACACTATTATTATGGGGCGATACACGCGGTAGAAAAATTACGCCAATCCGTTGAGATATGGTATGCGACAAGTGAATATTTGAAACAAGAAATGAATTCGAATTTTCGGATAACGGATCCTTCTAATCCAGTCTATCTAATGTCTTTTTCAGGAGCCAGAGGAAATGCATCTCAGGTACACCAATTAGTAGGTATGAGAGGATTAATGGCGGACCCTCAAGGACAAATGATTGATTTACCTATTCAAAGCAATTTACGCGAGGGACTTTCTTTGACAGAATATATAATTTCCTGCTATGGAGCTCGCAAAGGGGTTGTAGATACTGCTGTACGAACAGCAGATGCTGGATATCTTACACGTAGACTTGTTGAAGTAGTTCAACATATTATTGTGCGTAGAAGAGATTGTGGTACTATCCGAGGTATTTCTGTGAGTCCTCAAAATGGGATGACGGAAAAACTTTTTGTCCAAACACTAATTGGTCGTGTATTAGCAGACGATATATATATCGGTTCACGATGCATTGCCGCTCGAAATCAAGATATTGGAATTGGATTAGTCAATCGATTCATAACTGCCTTTCGAGCACAACCATTTCTAGCACAACCAATATATATTAGAACCCCTTTACTTGCCGGAGCACTTCTTGGATCTGTCAATTATGTTATGGCCGGAGTCCCACTCATAGTGATCTGGTCGAATTGGGAGAAGCCGTAGGTATTATTGCGGGTCAATCAATTGGGGAGCCAGGTACTCAACTAACATTAAGAACTTTTCATACTGGCGGAGTATTCACAGGGGGTACTGCTGACCTTGTACGATCCCCTTCGAATGGAAAAATCCAATTCACTGAGAATTTGGTTCACCCCACACGTACCCGTCATGGACAGCCTGCTTTTCTATGTTATATAGACTTGCATGTAACTATTCAGAGTCAGGATATTCTATATAGTGTAAATATTCCCTCAAAAAGCTTGATTCTAGTCCAAAATGATCAATATGTAAAATCTGAACAAGTAATTGCGGAGATTCGTGCCGGAACCCCCACTTTACATTTTAAAGAAAGGGTACAAAAGCATATTTATTCCGAATCAGACGGCGAAATGCACTGGAGTACTGATGTTTACCATGCGCCCGAATATCAATATGGTAATCTTCGTCGATTACCAAAAACAAGCCATTTATGGATATTGTCAGTAAGTAGATGCAGATCCAGTATAGCGTCTTTTTCACTCCACAAGGATCAAGATCAAATGAATACTTATGGTAAAAAAGATAGGGAAATTTTTGATTATTCAACGTTGGTTCGAATCATGCCTAATGGCCATTGGAATTTGATCTATCCTTCTATTTTTAAAGAGAATTCAGATTTGTTAGCGAAAAAGCGAAGAAATAGGTTCGTCATTCCATTACAATATCATCAAGAACAAGAGAAAGAACTAATATCCTGTTTGGGGATTTCGATTGAAATACCCTTTATGGGTGTTTTACGTAGAAATACTATTTTTGCTTATTTTGACGATCCACGATACAGAAAAGATAAAAAGGGTTCCGGAATTGTTAAATTTAGATATAGGACCCTAGAGGAAGAATATAGGACTCGAGAAGAAGACTCAGAAGACGAATATGAGACCCTAGAAGAGGAATATAGGACCCGAGAGGACGAATACGAATATGAAACCCTAGAAGACGAATATGGAAGCCCAGAGAACGAATATGGGAACCCAGAGAACGAATATAGGACTTTAGAGAAAGACTCAGAAGACGAATATGGGAGCCCAGAGAGTAAATATGGAACTCTAGAGGAAGACTCAGAAGACGACTATGGGAGTCCCGGGGAAAGCTCAGAGGACAAATATGGGACTTTAGAGGAAGACTTAGAAGAGGAATCCGAGGACGAATACGAGAGCCCAGAGGAAGATTCTATCTTCAAAAAGGAAGGTTTGATTGAGCATCGAGGAACAAAAGAATTTAGTCTAAAATACCAAAAGAAGTAGATCGGTTTTTTTTCATTCTTCAAGAACTGCATATCTTGCCGAGATCCTCATCCCTAAAGGTACTTGACAATAGTATTATTGGAGTGGATACACAACTCACAAAAAATACAAGAAGTCGACTAGGTGGACTGGTCCGAGTGAAGAGAAAAAAAGCCATACAGAACTCAAAATATTTTCCGGCGATATTCATTTTCCTGAAGAGGCAGATAAGGTATTAGGCGGCTGTTTGATACCACCAGAAAGACAAAAAAAGGATTCTAAGGAATCAAAAAAAGCAAAAATTGGGTCTATGTTCAACGGAAAAAAATTATCAAGAGCAAGGAAAAGTATTTTGTTTCCATTCGCCCTGCAGTCGCATATGAAATGGACGAAGGGAGAAATTTAGCAACACTTTTCCCGCAAGATCTCTTGCAAGAAGAAGATAATCTCCAACTTCGACTTGTCAATTTTATTTCTCATGAAAATAGCAAGTTAACTCAAAGAATTTATCACACAAATAGTCAATTTGTTAGAACTTGCTTAGTAGTGAATTGGGAACAAGAAAAAAAAGAGAAGGCTGGTGCT
>NW_025900557.1:0-15019 GCF_022539505.1 Lolium rigidum | reverse complement strand
AATAGGAAAAAGCTCATTAGTGGCTGTCGCGACCCCGGGAGGTCGTAGGCTAGACAAACCCAGATCTCCATCTGGCATAAGCCTAACCTAGATCTCTAGGGCCTACAGGGTGAGAATCGGTAACACAACAGTGACTCTACGACTCAAAGAGTAATACAAGCTCATAACTGAGCGAAAAACAAAAGTATTACAAGCAGAGGTCACTGACCCGACATTTCATCAATCAACGGAAGCGAAGTTATGCTATTCTAAATAGCAAGATAGCAAAAGGCCTAAGAGGCCAGGAGCATAACAGCGACATCCCAGCCCATAGATTCCAGGCTGCCACCTGGGAATCCCAAGCTACTCGTCGATGTCGACCTAGAAACCTTCATTTGTTGGAGCGACTTCGTCTGAAACAAAGCATGCAAAGCTGAGTACAGGGACTCAGCAAGACTTAGTACAACCTTTTAGCAAAGCTGGTATGCGAGGCTTTATGTGGAGCTTATTTTGCGGAAAGCCAGTTTTCCTTTGTAAAACAAGAGGGAGCAGAAGCTCGTCTACTCAGATCATTTTAAAAAGGGGATAAGAGAGTGATATCTTTAGCTCTACTGATCATCATATTGAATCCACCGAATCTTCATCATCAGCTGAACCTATAAACTAGGAGCACCCCCTCGATACCCTGAGGAGGGATCCTTATCACACATTGATTCCAAGTTTTACGATTAGGTTCAAGTTGTCTATGATCAACACGTCCTTCCCCAAGTCGTCCGTAACCGTGGACACGGATTTTCGAAAAGATTTACCCTGCAGGGGTGTACAACTTTACCCACACGCGCCGACCGACTCTTAGCGCCGTACGTTACACACTTCCATGGTGTGCCGGCAGAGGGTGGTCGACCAAAACCTTTCCCTTACTTCGCCTATTCCATGAGTCAATCTAACTGGGGAACTCCGTCATCGTAGGTAGCCATTCTCCGAGGCGGTCCCGGTCATTGTGCGCAGGGGATCCAGCTCAATGCCTCCAAGCATCCTTCACCCCGGCCACGCCCTGTATGATGCACCTTTGAAAACCTTTTCCACGCCTTCGCCATGCGTAATGCCAAATGGAACTCACAAACTAATTGACTCATGGGTAAGCTAGGCAAGTTCGGGCCAAGGGGTTCCCATGGGCCCCGTGTGGCTGTACGCTCAGTCTTGGTTCCGATGGCGAGAACCTCAGGTCCTAGTATCGGCGAGAACGAGTCAAATCACCACATCCCCATGTGGCGGCCCATCCAAGCCTTTAAACATGTTTATTAACATCAACACCGATCTTACCACGTCATCCTGTCAAACTAGGTTCATTCGTAGCTCTGATTCATCAACCGGATGGATCAGAATTCGTCAACTAAGCATGGCTAAGCATATTCGATATAACGGCTCTAGCGATGCACACGAGCTCAAACCTAGTCTTGCTTGGGAGCAAGGGATCGAGTATTTAGGCTACAAGGATGGTAAATGCAACACACATAGGATAACTATATCTGCCGATAAAGCATATTGGAATCGAATGCAATATGTAGGAACCAGAAGTAAAAGCATTTCGAAACCATATATGAACCAGGTTAGGGCTTGCCTTTGTCCCTGACAAACCAATATGGATCTTCGGAGATCCCATGCTTGACTTGTTCGTCGGTGGACAGACATTGATCTTCGGTGTTGTCGATCTTCATCGTCTCGGCACTTGCTCTATCGATTGCGAAGAAGCAAACACCGGAAAGGTAGGACAACAATCAACACATGGCATCGATGCAATGCGCATACAAGAATGATGATATGACATGTTAATTAGGTACTAAAATAACCCTAAGAAATCATCAAATTAACTGGGGTTCGACGGGACTAGGGTTAGTAGTTCCGAGCCCTCGTAGGGGTACAATTAGTTCTTCTAAAACAACTAGGGTTCTAAGTGGTTTAACAATGCATGATTCTGATCCCAAAATGTAGATCTCATTTTTCTGAAAATTTTGATATATTTCACATATTTTTATGATTTAAAATGAATTAGTTATGAATTTTACAAGTTTCAACCATTTTAAATCATTTTTGGGAAATTCTGGAAAATATTAAAAGCCTGACAGGTTGGACCCACTGTCATAGATTTATTCTTTTCCTAATTATTTTCGAAATGATTAAATTCCTGACAGAGGGCGCCACATATAATTGATTTATCAAATGACAGAAAATGGAAAATAAAAAGAGACAAAAGGGGGCGGGCTCCACCGTGGTCAACCGCGGCGGCCGGAGCGCCGGTGAGCAAGCCCGGGAGGAGCTACGGGGCTCCCCTGGAGGCGCTGATGACCCACAAGTATAGGGGGTGTATCGTAGTATCTTCGATAAGTAAGAATGTCGATCCCAACGAGGAGCGAAGGTGTTGAGCCGCGAAGGCAAGGCGCGATAAAGGCTGGCCTTCATCCCGGGTCACTTACGACCCGCGACACAAGGTCCACCACGTGGCAGCCGCGGGGCGCGCAGGCACAGACCTTTGTCGCGGCGGTATTACCACCCGCGACAAAAGGCCCTTCTACGTGGCGCGCGCACAACGCTTCGCTTTAGGGTTTGAGGGTGCAGCACCCTCCCCCCCCCACCGCCACCCGACCGCCCGTAGTTATATTTGTACGCTACTAGAAGTTGTACACATTCATTCATTATATATATATATAGATCGATCAAACAAATATTGGAAGCGAAGTCGATTCCCCTTACACATATTCGTAGGTTCCCTACATATATACATGGAGCTCACGATCGACAAACGGTACTAACGACCGTCTATTTGGAGGTAGAACAACTATTTGGACTAAACAAGCCTTTCTTGTTTATTACTTCTCTAACCAAAAGTCCCGCCAGCTCCTCCGCGATTCCTAGTGCGTGTTCCTTTGGTTGGAGTCTCGTCCCGCATGAAGTCGACCTATATACGATAATGAGATGAGTATGACTATATCAGCCTTGATAACGAAATATTGATGATAATAAATAAAGTTGTGAATGTTATTGCTTACTTTGAATTTATTTCTGTTCGCTTCTCGTGGTTAACATGCGAATGGACTCGCAAACGTAGTATCCACATAGATTCGTCCCTTGTGGCTGCTGGGGGCACGCTACGGCAGAGTAAATGTTAGCTTCGTTGCAAAGGTAATGTCCTTATGAACATTCTTCAAAGCTTGCCAAGCCCTGCCATGCAAAAGAATGATTGAATGAGTGGATAATTAATTGATATCTCACGAAAGATAAAGCGCGGCGATGAAGGAAATTACACTTGGAGCAATCTTCGCAAGTCCCGGAACCCGTCCAGTGCCTCTACTCAAAGGGGTCTCTTACTTCAACTACTCCCTTATCAGTGTTGAATGTCTAGTAGAATCCAAAGGAAGCTGCACATGTTATGCATATACGTCAGGAATTACACTTAACATCGAGTAAGAAAAATTGAATGTGCATAAAAGATCATTAAGACTCTCACTCGTAGTTGTAAGGAAACAATATTGAATCACAGTAAATATTGCTGCCCCAAAAACCTTAGTAGGTTTCCCCCCGTATCTTCGCGTTTATGCTTCACCGTTTCAACATGTATTTTATCCGGGTCAACAAACCCAACATTGATAATATTATTACTTTTGCACTCACCGATCTTCGATCCGCAAAAGAGAACACATAAGATATAATGAGTATATATATGCAATGAAAACGAACATGAACTGAATGAAAATGAACTTATATGTAGTTAACAACTTACAAGCAATAGCAACTCATGAGAGATTTGTCGAGGGCATCTAGATTGAATAACCGCTGTAGTTCATTCATCTCAATATGGATCTCCTCCTCTCGGTAGTAATATTCCCATGGTATACTCGCCACGATGAACCTTATGTTCTCCTTGCATGCATCAAGGTACCACTGATGCAAATTCCGCATATGTGTTGGCAGTTTATGCACCTGCTCTCTCGCTGATCAAGTCGGCCCCGTAGACAAATTTAGGAGCTATATCAAGCAAGGGGTACCGCAAGCATCCGCTGCAGAGCAGCAATTCCTCCACGGTAACGTCACAGTGCAGCCGCTAGCTTTGCAGCTTTCTTCCATATCGAAACCACCACCATGTTCCTCGTACACCTTGGGAACATTAAGCACTTTGAGTGGTGGGATCGATTGTTTGGGCTGAGCACCGAGGAGGGGAACTTCCTTTCTCTTTTTGCCTTTTGTCGTTTGCTTGGCCTTGAGGGGTGCACTTGTTGAAGTTGACTTATTCTCAGTCTGCACTTCTAGCCGATGATTTGCTCGTGCCAGCAATGTCCTTCTCCTTAGCCTTTTCAGCCTTCTTTTGTGTCAATTACCTTCGCAAGAGTGCGTGTATAGTCATCCTTCTTCTCGTGTAAGTCATACCGCGATGGTGTGTTCGTAAAACTAGTAGCATATGCTATTTGCTTCTCTCGTGTATGGCTCGGCGCCGGAGGTTTTGGCTTATGGAAATGATCATAGTTGTGTTTCGCAACAGCGGCCGCATTTTCCTCGACAAGAAGATCCCAAGGACGGGGGGAGGAACCTTTGGTACTTTTGGGAGGGGCGACCTCTTGGGGACAGGACTCTTGAAACGCTTCCGCTGGGTGCATTCCGAGTCTTAGTGGGCGGAGGCGGCGGCGCTGGAGATGGAGATGGAGTACCGATGTCGTGGTCGACGTCGTACCCACGGGGTGATGGTGTCGACATGTGATCAGTAGGAGGAGGTGATGGTGGCCTGCGATCACCCGGAGGAGGTGATGGTGACCCGTCGGGACGACCGGCACTAGGTGCTACCCAGCACTCGGCAGCCCGATGTTCTTCTTTTCCCGGAGAATGATTTCTCCCAAAGACCTCTCTCGAGTGTAAGCCCCCCATCACCTCCAGTGGATATGGAGCTCCAATGTCTCCCACCGCGGGACAACCGAATCCACCCCGACACGAGCATAGCCAGCCGGAATCGGATTGCCATGCCATGTTGCCGGCTCACCTTCGAGTCCAAATGCCGTAAGACATAGCCGACCGCCACCTTAACGAAACCTTCCCGAACACCTCATGGAGATCACAAGGTGTTGTCTCCTTGATTCCATCCAAGGGGTCGCCGAGACCGGCATCTATCATCATCCGTGTAGGAGGGGCCTCCGAGTCGGCCACGCTCGTCGTCTCGTCGCTGAGATATTTCAGCGGTATTATCCGGCGGGCGCCGTCCTTTTAGTTCATTTATCTCCCGCCGCCGCCGCTGAAGCTCCCGCCGCCGCTGGTCAAGTCGGCGTTGGAACTCGGCCATCCGGTCATTCCCGCACCTCCAGCTCGGCGTTGTTTAGCTCTCGCTCGGCTTCTATAAGTCTCCGCGTCGGCCGGAAACCCAAGCGACCACGGAACACTAGGGCCGAAGCCTCTTGTTCGTCCTCCCTTCTCAGATTACCGAGGACAAGCGTCGCAAGTCTTTCTCTCTATCGGGAGCAAACTTTAGTTTTCCCGCCTTTATATCCGTCGTCACTTCAATCCATTTTTGCCTGGGTACCCTAACCCCGGTGTCACTTTCAACAATGTTCCCCGTCTTCATGTCATACTCACAGCCCATGCGCGAGGAACCAATTTCGAGCCCTTGTGTCCCATCCTTCTCGCGTGGGTTCTGGAGTGATCCCGTTCAGCTCCATCTCAGCCTCTTGTGCATCCCACTTAGGCATGGCTCTTCCGTAGCCCCTCGCCCCGTATGATGGTGATATTTCTTCTCGCTTGCATTCTTCTTGTTTTTCGCCGACGAGTTCACAGCCTCCTCTCGATTCTTTGTACCTCACAAATTCTTCCTGCTTATGCTCCTCGCTTCGCTAGGTAGTTCTCGAATACCGGAGGCTTCTTGTCTTTCTTATAATTTTTCCATAACCGGTTCTTATACGCCCGAAAAGTTCCCCCATCTTCTTAAGAGCCCATTTCTTCACTAGCTCTCGCCGCTTAGCATTCTCGTACTCCGATCCCAAATCCGGCAAAGTGAAATGTGCCATGAGGTCTCCGAAAAGTGTGTCCTTGTACCTATCGGCAACCTGATTTTCGGACACATTCTTCGTCTTGTTCCATTCTCTCGACGAGTGATCGGGACACGATCTCTAACCACAACTCCGCACCGATTTTTGAACTTCACTCCGACATTCTCGGGTACCACCGGTTGGCCTTCCGGTGATATAGCTTCAATTGTGAAGTGGTCTTTCTTGGTCAACTTCTTTGCCGGGCCTCGTTTCTCTATCTTATCTTCGGAGGCCTAAGAGAATACATATAGAATTGCATTAATGCCTCTATACTAATGCCTCAATACATATGTACATATAGAAATCCATTAATACCTCGTCACCGGAGCCGTCGTCGGCTTCTCCGTCACCGGAGCCGTTGGCTTCTCCATCACCGGAGCCGTCGGGTTCTCCATGACCGGAGCCGTCGGGTTCTCCATCACCGGAGCCGGCCTCGGCCGGCTTCGTACCATCGCGTATCATGTCCGCGAATATGTCTTCCTCGTTCCAAGTCCCGTTCGAATTGATCCATTGTTTCGCAAAAGAATTAAATCGATAAGTAAATGTTCAAACACAAAACCAAACCCTAACCCTAATCAAACACAAACCAAACCCTAACCCTAATCGGCGACACGTGTTTGCGAGAGGGAGAGGGGTGTCGGCGACGCGTGTTTGCGAGAGGGAGAGGGTCCCGGCGGCGCGTGTTTGCGAGAGGGAGAGGGGTGTCGGCGCGTGTTTGCGAGATGGAGAGTGCGCGTGTTTGCGAGAGGGAGAGGGGTGTCGGCGCGTGTTTGCGAGCGGGAGAGGGCGCGTGTTTGCGAGAGGGGGAGGGTGTCGGCGACGGGTTTTTGCGAGGGGGAGGGAGTCGACGTCGCTTGTTTGCGAGAGGGGTCTCGGCGGGTGTTTGCGAGAGGGGTGTGTTTGCGAGAGGGGTGTGTCGGCGGGTGTTTGCGAGAGGGGTGTGTCGGCGGCCGATCCGAATTTGAACTAACTAATCAAATTTAAACTACAAATTTGAACTAACTAATTACATTTAACAAAAATAAACTAACTAATTACAACAAAATACTTACAAAATTTAAACTACAAATTTGAACTAACTAATTACAACAAAAATAAACTAACTAATTACAACAAAATACTTACAAAAATGAACTAACTAATTACATACTAAAATGTCTATATACAAAAATGAACTAACTAATTACATACTAATTATCTAACTAATAACTAATTACTAAAATGTCTATATACAAAAATGAACTAACTAATTACATACTAATTATCTAACTAATAACTAATTACTAAAATGTCTATATACAAAAATAAACTAACTAATAACTAATTACAAAAATGAACTAACTAATTATACAAATTATCTAACTAAGAAAAAAAAATTAAAAAAAAGAGGGCCGGCCGGGGCGCCCGCGCCGGCGCTCGCGCACATGGCCGGCGGCTTGTACCTGCGGAGGGGCGCGGCGGCGCGGCGGCGGGGCCGGCACGGCACAGTGGCGGCGGCGGCGGGCGCGCGGCACGGCGGCAATCGACGGCGCGGGCGGCAGCGCGCGCGCGGCAATCGACGGCGGCGCAGAGGGCGCGGGCGGCGCAGGGCACGCGCGGCGAGGGAGCTCGAGGAGGCCTCACGGCGGCGACGGCGCGGCGAGGAGATCGACGGCGGCGACGGCGCGGCGCATCGACGGCGGCACGGCAGAATCCGGCAGCCCGGCGGCGTGAATTTCGCTAAGTGTTGGCCTCCGTGTGTCGCGGGTGGGGCTCCGCCCGCGGGGCTAGGTATTTATACCTAACCCCTTTGTCGCGGGTGGTGGCACGACCCGTGATAAAGGCCCCCTTTATCACGGGTCGTGCCACCACCCGCGACAGAGGGGTCCTTTATCGCGGGCCGTGGCTCGACCCGCGACAAAAGGGGGTGGGAGGGGAGGCGGCCGATCCGCGTGAAGCGCATCCAACGGCTCCAGGCCGTTGGATTCAAACGGCCCGGAGCCGTTGGATGCGCTTCACGCGGATCAGGCCTCGCAACAGTTTTTGTGTTTCTGTTTTTTCTCGTTTTTTGTTTTTCTCGTTTTTTTTTAATAAAAACTATTATTTCAATAACTTTTAAATGGTAACTCAAAAAGAAAAGTTTTATATATGAAAATTGATCAGAAAAATCCAATGAACATGAATATGATATCCATATAACTATTTGCATCTCGCATCATATCCACTCGTGTCGCGTCCCCGTGCCACGTGTCGCCACCTCTTCCACGTGCCTCGCCCCGCCGACGCCGGCGTGCGACGTGTAGCCACCGCTGCCACGTGCCTCACCCCGCCGACGCCGGCGTGCGACGTGTAGCCACCGCTAACACGTGCCATGCCCCGCGTGCGCTATATAGAGCGACGAGTGCGGGCGCAACCACACGCCGCCACCGCCTCCGCTCATTCATCTCCGGATGCCTCCATGTCGTCGAGGGGCGTCCGGTTTCCGTGGCGTTCGAGTGCATCCGAGCGGTAGGTTCACCGCCGAGATACGCGCCGGTGGCTTCCGCCTCACCCTCGGCACGTACAACACGCCGGAGGAGGCGGCGCGCGCTTACGACGCGGCGGCGTGGCGCTTCGGGCGGCCGGGGCACGACATCAACTTTCCGGATGTTGAATCGCTAGAGGAGGCGGAGTTCCTCGCGCCACCGCCGTGCCTCGTCACCGACGAGGACCGTCGCCGGCATCGCCGGTGCAGCGCGCAGATCGCCATCGCCGAGCGCGACGAGCGCTGATGCGCCGTGGAGGGCGCGGTCCCCCGACGCGTTCTTTGCTAACCTTAGGGCACAACGCAGGTCCAACAAGCGCAACCGTCGGCCGTCGCCGCCTTCGAGCTCGAGAACTCGAATACAACTTGGACCGAAAACGACCCTCGTGGGATGACCTTTGGACGGAGACAACCTCCGACGACGAGTAGAGACTAGACTAGTAATTTATCTATTTTATTGTAATTTCAATAAAGTCGTTGTCGGTTCTATTAGTTTAAATTTAGTTTATAAAGTCGTTGTCGGTTGTTTTTGTTCAATAAAGTGGTTGACACGAAATTTATTACGATTGAACCGAAATTAAAGTACAGAGCTCACCTGAAAAATAAGATACATGGCTAGATTCGAATGTTGGAGCCATTCAATCATAGTCGTGCCTAGTCCTATACACGTCGCCACCGTAGTCATCAAAGTCGCCGACGTCATCGTCGCTAGCATCGGGGTCGCGGTTGTCGAACCTCGGCGGATGACCACGCGTGGGCCGGGATTGAGGGTAGCGCAGCGGGGGCCACGATAGGCCAGGACGCTCCGGAGAGTCCGGCCGCGCCACCACATCCGACGGCCGGCCTCGTTGAAGTTCGAAGGAGGCGGGCCGTCCTCCTCGTACTCGGCAACCGCCCTCTCACGCCGATTGATGAAGAAGCTGTCCCAAGTCGGGCCGTAGTCGGGATGCCACCGGGGATTCCTCCGCCGCTCGTGCGTGAGCTCGAAATAGTAGTGGTTCGTGATGGCCATCTCGCGTGGCACACCTACAGGGATAGGAGGGACCGGTACGCCTCCGACGCTCAGCAACCAGCCCGGTCGGGACGCGGTAGCCGGCGGGCAGGGTAGTTCGAGGCGCAAAGCGCCTCCGCCTCCCGGGGTGTTAGACATACGATGGAAGCCATGGGAGAGAGTGATGAGGTTTGCGGATATGAGAGTCCAAGCCTACATATATATAGTGGAAAATGGCGGGAATGCGGGAAGAAAATAGGCGGGAACGAAGTGGCGCGCGAAACTTTCATCCCGGGTGGAGGCTCAAACCGCGACAAAAGACCGGGGAGGCTTATCTAGGAGGGCCTTTTGTCACGGTTGGTGGCTGCAACCGCGACTAAAGATGTCGGCAGGATAATAAGGATGTGTCGGTAACCTTTGTCACGGTTGGTGGCTGCAACCGCGACTAAAGCCGCTCGGCAGGATAAGGATGTGTCGGTAACCTTTGTCACGGTTGGTGGCCGCAACCGCGACTAAAGGTGTCTGGCAGGATAAGGACGCGTGGGTGGACGCACCGCTCGATGAGATAAAGCATGTAGCGCACGACGGCCCGTCGAAGTAATAAGACAAAGTAGAAGCGGTGCCGTGCCTATAAAAGGAGCATCGATACGCCTTGCCAAGCAGCATCAACAAGCCAAGCACAGCTTAATCTTCATTATTACATAAATGTAGAGATTGTCTTGGGAACTATATATGAAGAATACATTATTACATCGCCATCTAGTGTTGTGATCTTCTACGCCGTAGCCATGGAGAATCTTCATCATTTAGCAAGATGCTTGGGTCAATTTTCACCGTGAAGGGCGGAATTTCTTTAAACTTATTATAATCTTCCCGACATGTCCGTCTTGTCATCCACTCCCACGATGTTTCTTTTCCCCGAAAGAACTATGTGGCGCTTTGGCTCCTCGATTGATGTATTCTTTTGTTGATTTCTTTTTCTTGATTTGCTAGACATGTCCTTCACGTAGAAAACTTGAGCCACCTCGCCGGCTAGGACAAAAGGCTCGTCCAGGTACGCAAGATTGTTGGGATCCACTCGTTATCATACCGTACTTATCGTCAATATGTATAGCGCTGAGCTTCACCCATTTGCACCGAAACAAAGGGACCTTAAAAGTGGGACCATAGTCAAGTTCCCATATCTCCTCTATGTATCCATAATATGTGGTGGTCTCGCCCATTCTCGTCCTGTTGCATCGAAGCGGACACCGCCGTTTTGGTTGGTGCTCTTCTTATCTTGGTCGATCGTGTAAAATGTATTCCCATTTATCTCGTACCCTTGGAATGTACATATGTTTGAAGATGGTAACTCCGGCCAACAAGTACAGCTGCTCCACCGCGTATGGGTCATTAATGAGATGTCTTTGCAACCAACCGCCGAAGGTATTCATGTGTTGACGTGTAATCAAGGACTCGGGCTGGCCCGGTTTATTTCTCGTAAAACATTCTTATGTTTCTCGATGTACGGAGCCACCAAGCTGGAATTGTATAGAACCGTGTAGTGCGCTTGATTGAAAGAAATCTTGTCCCTCCACACCGTTGCTTTCCTTCCTAGTGTGCCTTTTCCAGCCAGCCTCCCTCATACCGAGATTCAGGAACACCAATCGGCTTAAGGTCGGAAGAAAGTCAACACAAAACTCAATGACCTCCTCAGCTCCGTAGCCCTTTGAGATACTTCCTTCCGGCCTAGCTCGGTTATGAACATATTTCTTTAAGACTCCCATGAACCTCTCGAAGGGGAACATATTGTGTAGAAATACAGACCGAGAATTCTAATCTCTTCAACTAGGTGAACGAGGAGGTGCGTCATAATATTGAAGAAGGATGGTGGGAACAACAACTCGAAGCCGACAAGACATTGGACCACATCTTCCCGTAATCCCGACAAAGTTTCGGATCCATTACCTTCCGAGAAATTGCGTTCGAGAATGCACATATCTTCACAATGGCTAGTCGAACATTTTCTCGGTAGAAGTCCCCTCAATGCAATCGGAAGCAATTGTGTCATAAGCACGTGATAGCTCATGGGACTTCGTGTTCTGGAATTTTTTCTCCTTCATATTTACTATCCCCTTTATATTCGACGAGAAACCAGACGGAACCTTGATACCGAATAGGGCTTCAAAAAAGATCTCCTTCTCTTGTTTGGTAAGAGCATAGCTGGCAGTGCCCTACAAACCGCCCCGGATGATTGCCGTTTCGTCCTTTATGAAGTTCCCCGGTCCTCCCGTGCTTCTGTTGTATCTTTTGTCTTTCCATACACGCCCGTAAAACCTAGAATATTCACACAAAGATTCTTGGTCGTGTGCATCACGTCGATTGCAGAGCGGACTTCCATGACTTTCCAATATTCTAGCTCCCGTAAAATAGATTTCTTCTTCCACATGGGCGCGTGTCCGTCATCGTCTTTCGGAACAGGTCGACCGCCCGGACCCTTTCCAAAGATAACATTTAAATCCTTGACCATGTCAAATATATCAGCACCACTACGTGGGACAAGCTTCGGACGGCGGTCCGCCTCGCCATCGAAATGCTTGCCTTTTTTCCTTAAGGGATGCTTGCGCGGAAGGAAACGACGATTGAACGGGTACACAACTTTTCTCGCTTTTTCCCAAATATTTACTTTCGGCCTCATCTAAACAAAGGTGTGCATGCATTGTATCCTTTGTTCGTCCGTCCCGAAATGTTACCGAGAGCAGTGCCAATCATTGATGGTTACGAATAGCAACGCTCGTAGGTCAAATTCTTGCTCCGTGTGCTCATCCCACACACGTACACCTGGTTTGGCCCACAACTCCAAAAGTTCATCGACTAATGGCCTTAGGTACACATCAATGTCGTTGCCCGGTTGCTTTGGGCCTTGGATAAGCACTCGGCATCATAATGAACTTCCGCTTCATGCACAACCAAGGAGGAAGGTTGTAGATACATAGAGTCACGGGCCAGGTGCCGTGGACTCGCAGCTCGCTCCCCAAAAGGATTCATGCCATCTCGTACTTAGACCAAAGTATAAGTTCCTTGCCTCACCCGCAAAATCCGGAAACTCTCTCCCGATGTTTCTCCACCGCCGACCATCAGCGGGGTGCCTCAACATCGCGTCTTTCTTACGTTCTTCCATGTGCCATCGCAACAACTTGGCATGCTCTTTGTTTCTGAACAAACGTTTCAACCGTGGTATTATTGGAGCATACCACATCACCTTCGCAGAACCCTCTTCCCCGGGTGGCTCGCCCTCAACATCACCAGGGTCATCTTTTCTCGATCTTATACCGCAATGCACCACATATCGGGCATTTATTCAAATTCTCGTACTTCTCACCGCGGTAGAGGATACAATCATTAATGCATGCATGTATCTTCCGCACATCTAATCCTAGAGGGCAGCATAAGCTTCTTTGCTTCATATGTACCGACGGGCAATTCATTATTTCTTGGAAACAAGCTTTCTTTAATATTATCATCAATTTCTCAAATCCCGAGTCAATACACCGACCTCTCGCCTTCCATTTCAGCAATTCCAATATGCTACCCAGCTTTCTATGCCCATCTTCACAACCTCGGGTACAACAATTTGTGGTGGTCCTCTAACATCTTGTCGAACCGCAACCTCTCCTTATCCGTGTCACGGTCTCTTCTTGCATCGAAATGGCCCGACGAAGATCATCATCAACGGGATCATCCGATGCCTGTTCTTCACCTCCTTCTTCTTCATTGTCGTCCATTGCGGTATCAAAGCATTCAGAGAACATAGATCGATAGTACTTCTCATCATTATCTTCTTCCTCATCGCCGTCTTCCATCATAATCCCTTCTTCTCCGTGCTTGGTCCAAACATTATAACTGGACATGAACCCAAACCGAAGTAGGTGGCTCTTAATATCTCTTGAGCAAGAGTAATCCTTCTCGTTCTTACATTTTAGACATGGACAGCACATAAAACCTTGCTTCGACTTGTTGGCCTCGGCCACAAGCAAGAAAGAATTCACGCCTCTCTGAAAGCGGGAGCACATCGGTTACCGTACATCCATGGATGACTCATCTGCATCATAAGCACAATTATATATGTATCGGATGCAATCACCTTGCTAAAATTAGTATTGTACGGACTATGCATATATATATATAGTCGAGAAAATAGTTGCTAACCTTTTTGGATCAAAAGAGGAGAAATCTTATCAAATAAACCAAGTGGCATCCCTCTCACAAGCATTCCATCAAACACCTCTTGTGCACATGTAGAAAAAATGAGCTAGCATACACCTCCACCTTCACCACCAAGGAAAAAATGAGGTGGGGGGGGTGGCTGGCTGCTTCTATATATAGGGCGGGGACATTTTGTCGCGGGCCGTATTACGACCCGCGACAAAAGGAGTGGCCACGTGCCGCCCTAGCCCCTTTTGTCGCGGGTCGTAATACGGCCCGCGACAAAAGGCCGCGACAAAAGCCTCCGCGCGCTCCACATGGTTTCGAGGCGACGTGGCCAGGCCATTTGTCGCGGGTGCAGGCGCGCCCGCGACAAAAGGCTCCCACGGAAGCCCTGTTTTCCACTAGTGCTTGGACCGACGGGTCAGGCATGGGCGGAGCGTAGTGGAGATGAAACTGGGCCACAACCCCCCCCCCCCCCTTCTTTCAAAGTGCAAATTTTCTATTACTACGTATACCAGCCCTTGTGGACAAGCCCATTTTCCCTAATTCCACTAAACACAGCGATCAAGGGAAGTCGATCAGTCAGAAAGGTCCTTGCCCAATCTGCCGAGATGCATCCGCCCAATTGCAGCTTCCTCGATTCCTCCTTCTCGACGGCCTCCCTAGCCCCCCTACCGCTCGTCCCTCTGCCTTCCAGCCCTTCCTCCTCAATCCCCTTTTTCTCGGCTTCTTGGTGTCGCGATCGGCGATCCAGCCGACGCCGGCTCGCCGTACTGCTGATTCTCCGCCTCTGGCTAGCTGCCTGCACCGCTGCAGCCAACCACCATGGCGCCCAGTCGTCCAACGCCCCCATGCAACCCTGCCTAGGTTATGCAAGTGCCTTTTCTGATTATTTCATTGAGGATTGGTTATAATTGATGCGATGCCCCGCTCGGTTAAGTAGTTTCTATGTATTGATGCAAATTTGTTTACATACGTAGCTGTGGGGACACAAAGATGCAGTCATTTTGGTCATTAGCATTTAGCATTGCTCTTTTCTCTCCACAATGCTCAGGTATTGCCAACAAAAAAAAACCCTCAGGTACTACCTCTATTATGTATTAATCGACGCAGCTACACACACTATTGTGCCGGGTGTCGGATCCAATTAGCGTCAATTAAACATTAACGGAGGGAGTATATGTGAACCAATATCTCCTGTTTAGCGCGATTTTTTCGTGTCATCTTAACACTGCCTCCATTTTCTCTTTTCTATGGCTAGGCTTTTCTCCGTCCATATTTTGTATTTCATATGAA